>NC_081395.1:15860041-16160041 GCF_030684315.1 Stegostoma tigrinum | reverse complement strand
CATTTTATTATCTTGGAATCTCCAGCATCTGCAGTTCCCATTATCTCTGATCCGAAAAAAAAATTGTCTCAGCCCAGGAAATAAATTCCCAAATAAAAAATCAACTACGGATGCTGGAAGCCATAAGCAAAAGCAGAAATTGCATGGGGGAGAAGAAACATTCAGCAAGTCAGACCACAGCCGTGGAATCACAGCAGTTAACTTTTCGGGTCCACCGAACCTTCTCCACAAAGTCTCGATTCCAGTTCCGGCATATTGCGCATGCGCGATTAGAAACACAGCCTCCACAAAATAGCGTCAGAGATAACTGGGAACTGCAGATGCTGGAGAATCCAAGATAACAAAAAAAAAGCGATCCACATGCGCCCTGTCGTACCTTGCCCACATTCAGATGGCGGCTGCGCACGCAAAAACACACACACACACCAAAACGAGGAGGCGATAGTTAACGCAGGGCCTTCTTGGGTAGCAACCACCAACACGTTGCACAATTCGTCCAAACATGCAACGAGCATATCATTGTTTCAGCTTTGAAACTTACCCTGGGTGTTCGGGATAATTTTTCCGCCTACCCACTTCCAGTCACCACCAGACACCGACTCATCCGCGGCCTGTCTCCGGGAGACATAAATTAACAACACTCCTCCCCGGACCGACACTCGCACTGCGCCTGCGCGCTGTTGACTTGTAAACGTACTTCGCATGCTCCTGCTGATTGACGGCGGCTCAGGACTAATAGACAAAGGGGGCGGTGCTAGAGAGCTAAACAGGAACCGCTGGTCCTCCAAACGATCAGAGTGAATCAGGGCTGAGCATAACAGCTCTTTCCCCATTAAATAAAAGCCGAAAGAACTGCGGATGCTGTAAATCAAGCACAAAAACAAAGTTGCTGGAAAAGTTCAGCAGGTCTGGCAGCATCTGTGAAGGAGAAAACAGAGTTAACGTTTCGGGAACGGTGTCCCTTCCTCAGTTCTGCTCTTTACCCATTGACTGAAACTCTCCGTCATGTGGAAACATTAATTGTGTCAAACCTCACGAGAAAAGTGCATCTTTCTTTGTCTTTCAGTAACTGGACAGCATAAAAACCGTGTCTTTTCAATTTTTCGGTACTTCCTAACGGGGATTGAAATGGAGAACAAACACGATCTGGCCAAAATGAGTGGTAATCAAAGAAATCTTGTCTATGCCCAGACCAAGGACTGGAGTGCACCATATGGTCAGACCAAGGACAAGGGTGCTGGAGGCTCAGTAAGACAGGTGAAGGCTTTTGGGGTCTTGCCCAGGCCTAGATCATCCAGAGGGGATCTGAAGAGAGAAGAAACCCGGCCCTTAAATCCTTGACAATAAAATGTGAGGCTGGATGAACACAGCAGGCCCAGCAGCATCTCAGGAGCACAAAAGCTGACGTTTCGGGCCTAGACCCTTCATCAGAGATGGGGATGGGGTGAGGGTTCTGGAATAAATAGGGAGAGAGGGGGAGGCGGACCGAAGATGGAGAGAAAAGAGTATAGGTGGGGAGGTGGGGAGGGGATAGGTCAGTCCAGGGAAGACAGACAGGTCAAGGAGGTGGGATGAGGTTAGTAGGTAGGAGATGGAGGTGCAGCTTGGGGTGGGAGGAAGGGATGGGTGAGAGGAAGAACAGGTTAGGGAAGCAGAGACAGGTTGGACTGGTTTTGGAATGTAGTGGGTGGAGAGGAAGAGCTGGGCTGGTTGTGTGGTGCAGTGGGGGGAGGGGACGAACTGGGCCAGTTTTGGGATGCGGTGGGGGAAAGGGAGATTTTGAAGCTGGTGAAGTCCACATTGATACCATTGGGCTGCAGGGTTCCCAAGCGGAATATGAGTTCCTGCAACCTTCGGGTGGCATCGTTGTGGCACTGCAGGAGGCCCACGATGGACATGTCATCTAAAGAATGGGAGGGGGAGTGGAAAT
This sequence comes from Stegostoma tigrinum, assembly GCF_030684315.1. NCBI lineage: Eukaryota > Metazoa > Chordata > Chondrichthyes > Orectolobiformes > Stegostomatidae > Stegostoma > Stegostoma tigrinum. Next base: position 16,158,111 of record NC_081395.1, on the reverse strand, counting down.
GGTTTGCGACTGGGAGGTGCAGTTGTTTATTGCAAACCGAGCGGAGGTGTTCTGCAAAGCGGTCCCCAAGCCTCCGCTTGGTTTCCCCAATGTAGAGGAAGCCACACCGGGTACAGTGGATGCAGTATACCACATTGGCAGATGTGCAGGTGAACCTCTGCTTAATATGGAAAGTCATCTTGGGGCCTGGGATAGGGGTGAGGGAGGAGGTGTGGGGGCAGGTGTAGCATTTCCTGCAGTTGCAGGGGAAGGTGCCAGGTGTGGTGGGGTTGGAGGGCAGTATGGAGCGAACAAGGGAGTCACGGAGAGAGTGGTCTCTCTGGAAAGCAGACAAGGGTGGGGATGGAAAAATGTCTTGGGTGGTGGGGTCGGATTGTAGATGGCAGAAGTGTCGGAGGATGGTGCGTTGTATCCGGAGGTTGGTGGGGTGGTGTGTGAGAACGAGGGGGATCCTCTTTGGGCGGTTGAGGCGGGGGCGGGGTGTGAGGGATGTGTTGCGGGAAATGTGGGAGACGCGGTCAAGGGCATTCTTGACCACTGTGGGGGGAAAGTTGCGGTCCTTGAAGAACTTGGACATCTGGGATGTGCGGGAGTGGAATGCCTCATCGTGGGAGCAGATGCGGCGGAGGCGGAGGAATTGGGAATAGGGGATGGAATTTTTACAGGAGGCTGAGTGGGAGGAGGTGTAGTCTAGGTAGCTGTGGGAGTCCGTGGGCTTGAAATGGACATCAGTTACAAGCTGGTTGCCTGAGATGGAGACTGAGAGGTCCAGGAAGGTGAGGGATGTGCTGGAGATGGCCCAGGTGAACTGAAAGTTGGGGTGGAAGGTGTTGGTGAAATGGATGAAATGTTCAAGCTCCTCTGCGGAGCAAGAGGCGACGCCGATACAGTCATCAATGTAACGGAGGAAGATGTGGGGTTTGGGGCCTGTGTAGGTGTGGAAGAGGGACTGCTCCACGTAACCTACAAAGAGGCAGGCAAAGCTGGGGCCCATGCGGGTGCCCATGGCCACCCCCTTAGTCTGTAGGAAGTGGGAGGAATCAAAAGAGAAGTTGTTGAGGGTGAGGACGAGTTCGACTAAGCGGATGAGGGTGTCAGTGGAGGGGGACTGGTCGGGCCTGCGGGACAGGAAGAAACGGAGGGCCTTGAGGCCATCTGCATGCGGAATGCAGGTGTATAGGGACTGGACGTCCATGGTGAAAATGAGGTGTTGGGGGCCAGGGAATTGGAAGTCCTGGAGGAGGTGGAGGGCGTGGGTGGTGTCTTGGACGTAGGTAGGGAGTTCCTGAACCAAAGGGGAGAAAATGGAGTCCAGATAGGTGGAGATGAGTTCGGTGGGGCAGGAACAGGCTGAGACAATGGATCGACCAGGGCAGGCAGGTTTGTGGATTTTGGGAAGGAGATAGAAATGGGTCGTGCGGGGTTGGGGAACAATGAGGTTGGAGGTTGTGGGTGGGAGGTCTCCTGAGGTGATGAGGTCATGAATGGTGTTGGAGATGATGGTTTGGTGCTCGGGGGTGGGGTCATGATCGAGGGGGCAGTAGGCAGTGGTGTCGGAGAGTTGGCATTTGACCTCGGTGATGTAGAGGTCAGTGCGCCATACTACCACTGCGCCACCCTTGTCTGCGGGTTTAATGGTGAGGTTGGGGTTGGAGCGGAGGGCTGCCCGTTCTGTGGGGGAAGAGGTTGGAGTGGGTGAGAGGGGTGGAGAGGTTGAGGCGGTTGATGTCTCGACAGCAGTTGGAGATGAAGAGGTCGAGGAAAGGTAGGAGGCCTGGGGGTGGTGTCCAGGAGGAGGACTTGTGTTGGAAACGGGCGAAGGTGTCAGTGGAGGGAGGGTTAGGTTCCCGGTTGAAGAAGCGTGGAGGCGAAGGCGGCGGAAAAACTGTTCTATGTCCAACCGTGACTGGTATTCGTTGATGTGTGGTTGTAGGGGGACAAAGGTGAGCCCCTTGCTTAGGACTGACCATTCGTCCTCAGTCAGTGGAAGGTCTGGGGGGATGGTGAAGATGCGGCAGGGCTCAGTGTGGCTGTCTCCTCTGGGGTTGCTGGCTGTGGAGGTTGTGGGCGGAGCGATGAGGTCGTCGGCCTTTCCTGAAATGTCAAACGACACATTTCTAGCATCATCCCTGTTAGCGTTCTCTGTTTCCTCTCCAGCGCCTCTACATCCTTTTGCATGTTATAACCATCAGAACTGCAAGCAGTAGTCAGTTAATATTTTGCTTCAGTAATCACAAATTACTCAAAAGGAAAATGTTAAGTTCAAGCATGATGTAAAATTAGGTAAGGAGCAACTATTTAAAAATGGTTTCTGCTTGCAATGTCAAACTAATGGATGATGAATTCTGTACAGAGCCTGTTACATGTGGATAATCAGCTCCAACAGTACCATTCTTGTTTCAGGGCCTGTGCTAGAAATATGTCCTGGCCACAGATAACAGGCCTGTCCTGTGTTTTCAACCAGCAAGCTGCTAAGGAAGCTTTCTTCATAAGGCAGCAATAGAGTGATCAAATGCGAAATGTTACATTTTGGTAAAACAAACAGGGACAGGACTTATACAATTAAAAGTAGAACCTTATGTAGTGTTATAAATAGAGAAACCTAGGGGTGCAGGTACATAATTCTTTGAAGTTTGCATCACATGTAGACAGGGTGGTTAAAAAACCATTTAGCACACTTGTCTTCATTGCTCAGATCTTTGAATAAAGGAGTTGGGACGTCATTGTACAGGACATTGGTGAGGCCTCTTCTGGAGTACAGTGTCTAGTTCTGGTTGCCTCATTGTAGGAAAGATATTATTAAGCTGGAGAGGATTCAGAAAAGATTTACCAGGACGTTACCAGGAATGGAGATTTTGAGTTATAAGGAGAGGCTGGATAGGCTGGGACTTTTTTCACTGGAGCATGGGAGGTTGAGGGGGAACATTATAGAGGTTTATAAACCGATGAGAGGTATAGATAAGGTGAATGGCAGATGTTATTTTTCTAGGGTGGGCATATTTTTTAAGGTGAGAGGAGAAAGATTTTAAGACATGGGCAATTTTATTACAGAGTGTGGTTCGTGTGTGGAATGAACTTCCAGAGAAAGTGGTGAATGCAGATACAGTTACAGCATTTAAAAAGATATTTAAATAAATACATGAATAAGAAATGTTTTGAGAGATTAGTCCATAGGTGCAGGCGGGGGGACTAGTTTAGTTTGGGATTATGGTCAGCATGCACTGGTTGGACTGAAGGGTCTATTTCTGTGCTCAATAACTCTATAATGTCCAATCAATGTTTTCAGGTTTTATCAGAAGTACAATACCAGTGAGAATACTGGACAAGCCAGACATTGTAAGGATCAGACTTGCTACACCATAATCATTTCAACAATAGAATGTGTGGAAGAACTACAGATAAGAAAAGAAATAGCAGGTCATCAGGACTGAGTTGAAACAACAAAAGAATCTTTATTATACCAACTTGAACAAAACAACACACACAATGATTAAATAGGTGCACTGCGCAAGTAACAGAATGATTCTAAACAAGATAATCTTCTATTTTAAACTCAATCCAACAGACGTAACACTGCTTCATTTTTGCTAGTGTGGCTTTCACTTGGATAAACTTTTAAAGATACTTATACTCATGAAGACAGATCCTTTTCTTTCTCGTTGTTTGCCTGCACAGTTCATGCTATGAGCCAGCCAATGTGACCTCCTTGTGGTGATACAGGTGTTGTAGACAGTTGCACAGCATAACCCATCAGACAGCTGTACATACTTTGTTCAGGGTTTGACTGAAGATGTGTAATTTGGGTGCTGGTTGTAAATGTTGGTGTGTTCACCAATCTGGGAAGTTTGATAGCAGACATTTTGTCCCCTTACTAGGTAACATCCTCAGTGCATGGAGCTTCCTGTGAAGTGCTGTTGTCTTGTGCCAGTTCAAATTGATATGGAGATAGTAGGAACTGCAGATGCTGGAGAATCTGAGAATAACAAGGCGTACAGCTGGATGAACACAGCAGGCCAAGCAGCATCAGAGGAGCAGGACAGCTGACATTTTGGGCCTAGACCCTTCTTCAGAAATGAGCTGCAGTGGGAGAGAGATCCACTGAGGTCTCTCTGGAGGGTGGAGGGTAACTTCTTCAAGGTAGGCATCCTTCGAAAAGGCTTTGCAGTGGGGTTAAAATTGTTTCAGCTATAGTAGATGCTGGAGAATCTGAGATAACAAGCTGTAGAGCTGGATGAACATAGACCAATTTCTGAAGAAGGGTCTAGGCCTGAAACATCAGCTTTCCTGCTCCTCTGCTGCTTGGCCTGCTGTGTTCATCCAGCTCCACACCTTGTTATCTCAAATTGGTCTGGTTTTTGCTGCTTTTGGTAGGTGCCCATTCTGGCTGCGCATTGTAATGGTCGGTATATCGGGTCTAATTCAACATGTTTGTTAATGGAATCTGTGGATGAATGTCAAACCTCCAAGAATTCCCTGGCTGTCCTGTAATAAAAACCAAAAGAACTGCAGATGCTGTAAATCAGGAACAAAAACAGAGGTTGCTGGAAAAGCTCAGCAGCTTACTTCCATTTCTGAGGGAGGGTCATCAAACTCAAAACATCAACTCTGATTTTTTTCTTCACAAATGCTACCAGACCTGTGAACTTTTCCTGAAACCTCTGTTTTTGTTCCTGGCTGTCCTCTTTTTGGCTTGTCCATTGATAGTAGTAGTGTTCCAATTGAAAGTGTGGTTTTTCTCATCTGTGTGTATTGAAACCAAGGATAACTGGTCATGTTGTTTAGTTGCTAGCTGATGTTCGTAGATGCGGGCTGCTAGTTGTCTGCCTGTTTGTCCCATGTAGTATTTTGTGCAGTCTCCGCATGGTATCTTGTAGACCACATTCGTCCCATTCAAAGCAGCAGCAAAAACTGGACCATATAAATTTGAACCAGCACAAGACACCAGTGCTTTGAGGCTCCACAGCACTGAGAATGTCACCTAATAAGGGGATGAAACGTCGGCTATCAAACCTTCTAGCTCAGCGAACACACCAGCATCTACAAATTTTGTTCACATCTATTCTGTAATTGGACATCTTTTCCCCTTACACAGCAACTTGGTTCTATCTAATTTTGGGAAATTCACTTTCTCTCTTAAATCGACAGAACAAGTTTTTTGGTTAAATGCAGCAGACTACATCTCTCCAAACTCCAAGTCAGATATCTTTTCACTTACATTTTTTAAACCAATACCTTTTTTTTTATTTTGAGCATGGGGGTAGAGGTGAATGTAGTGGCCATCACTAAGAGGAAGGTGCTGGGAAGCTGAAAGGTCTGAAGGTGGACAAATCATCCAGATCAGATGGACTACATGTCAGGGCTCTGAAGGAAATAGCTGAGGAGCCTGTTGAAGCATTGGTTGACGATCTTTCAGGAATCGCTGGAGGCAGGAAGGGTCCCAGAGGACTGGAAAATAGCTAACGTAACATCCCTATTCAAAAAGGGAGGGAGGCAGAAAATGCAGAATTATAGGCCAGTTAGCCTGACCTCAGTCATTGGTAAGATTTTAAGAGTCCATTGTTAAGGATGAGATTATGGAGTACTGAAAGTGTATGGTAAAACAGGCTGAGTCAGCATGGCTTTGTCAAGGGGAAGTTATGCCTGACAAATCTGTTAAAATTGGGGAGGTAACAAGCAAGTTAGACAAAGGACAGCCAGTGGATGTCACCTGTTTGGATTTCAAGAAGACCTTTGACAGGAGGTTGCTAAATATATGGTGTTAGGGGCAAGATACTGGTATGCATAGAGGATTGATTGACTGATAGGACACACAGGGTGAGAATAAAGGGGTCTCTTTCAGGATGGCACACGGTGACTCAGAGTTCTGCAGGAGTCAGTGATGAGATCACAATTATTTAACATTATAAATTAATAATCTGGAAGAAGGAACTGAGGGCATTGTTGCTAAATTTGCAGATGACATAAAGAAAAATATAGAGGGACAGTCAGTGTTAAGAAAGCAGGGAGGGTCAGAAGGACTTAAATAGACTGGGAGAGTGGGCAAAGAAGTGGAAGATAGAATACAATGCAGAAAAGTGTGAGGTTATATATTTTGGTACGAAGAACAGAGCCATGGATTATTTTCTAGTTGGTGGGGGGAGGATTTGGAAATCTGAAGCATAAAGGGACTTGGCAGTCCCAGTTCAGGACTCTCTTTAGGTTAACATACAGGTTCACTTGACTGTTAGGAAGACAAATGCAATGTTAGCAGTCATTTTGAGAGGGTGAGAATACAAGAGCAGGGATGTACTGCTGAGGCTGTATAAGGCCCTGGTCAGACCACATTTGTAATATGAGCAGTTTTGTGCCCTATTTCTAAGGAAAGAGTGCTGGCCTTGGAGGGATCAAGAAGAGGCTCACAGTACAATCCCAGGTATGAAGGGCGTGTCATAGAAGTAGCACTTGAGGAGTCTGGGCTGTACCCAATTGAATGCAGAAGGATGAGAGGAGATCTGATTGAAACTTACAGAATAGGGAAAGGCCTCAACAGAGTGGACTCAGAGAAAGTGTTTCCGCAATAGGACAGCCTAGGATCTGAGGGTAAAACCTTAGAGTGAAGGGAAGACCCTTTAGAACCAAGATGAGGAGGACCTTTCTCAGTCAGAGGGTGGTTACCTGTGGAACACATTACTACAGAGGGCTGAGAAGGCCAAGTGACAAGTGTTTAAGTCAGAGACAGATAGGTTCTTCATTAGTGAGGGGATCAAGAATTATGGGGAGAAAGCCAAAGAATGGAGTTGAAAACATATTAGCCATGATTGGTGTAGCAGACTCAATGGGCTAATTCTGCTCCCATATGTTATGATCTTATGGTCCCTGTGGTAGATCAGGTAGTCTGTACAGACAGTGTGTTCTAAAATGTCCTGACACATTTAATGGCATTTTCTTCCAAACAAATGTCCCAAGTATTAGATTAGTCAATGAAAATGAAGATTAATAGTTCATATTTTACACATTCACAACATCATCAATGGAAACATGGCAGCCAATTTGCACACAGCAAGGCTTCATGAACACAAATAAATAACAACATTCTATTTAACGATCTATCCCACTTGGGGCGCAAAGGGGCTGTTATCTAAGAGATGGTATCTCTGACAGTGCTGCACTGACTTGTGTACCTGGATTTTGTACTCAAGTTTCTGGAGCTTGATTTAAACCCAGAACCTTCTAAATCTAAGGCAAGCATGCTACCCAGTCTCCAACGCTAAGTGGACGAAACAGACTCCATGAACAAATTTAAGACTGTGGCTAAAGTTACAAGCACAATAACAAAGTAATCATTACAAAAGAAAATGACCACAGCAACTGCAGAAATTTTTGGTGGAACTTCCACACTTTGTTCAGGCTCACCACTTGGGTTTCTCTTAGTTAATGCTGACTGCAGCTGCACAATCCCAGACTGAGTCTGTAATCTGTTCCTCTACCCAGATGCACTTGTATGGTACGATCTGCATGTTTAGCACACAAAACAATGCTTTTCACTGTATCTCAGTATATGTGACAACAATAAGTCAAACTAAATTTAAAAATCTAAATGAAATCAAAAGCTGGAAACTTAGCTACTGTGCCTACGAACCTCTATGTCATGTGTTCAAAGTAAACGCGTGGGAACAGCAAAATTACAAGCCAGTCATGACAAGCAATTTTGAAACAGAACACCAGCATAACCATTTTACTTCCATATGTGTTAAAATCTCCCACAGCTAACATGATTGTCCATGATTTTCTTTCATATTATATTGGGATGGCCTGACAGCTTTTTGAGAAAATCATCTTTCATTGACTCAGAGATAGTAGGAACTGCAGATGCTGGAGAATCTGAGATAACAAGGTGTAGAGCTGGATGAATACAGCAGGCCAAGCAGCATCAGAGGAGCAGGAAGGCCGACGCTTCAGGCCTAGACCCTTCTTCAGAAAAATCTTTCTGAACACATCTTCATTTAATGAAGCAACTATTCATGCTACGATACTAATGTCCTAGGATAATTGCTTTTCTCTCAAAAACATATTATCTGATGAGTCAGCTGTAAGAAATAATGGACAGAGTTTTTAACCAGAAGTGTCACCTTCAGGGAGTTTTATGGAGGCGTTCTCTCCATCAGTTCTGGTGAGTTACCTGACAATTTCTATGCTGTTTAGCTACACTTGCATCATCTGGTAGTCACCAGTGGTGGTGCTGTCAATTCTGATGGGGCCTCCTGGGATCCGCACAGCCGGTGCCATATTTAAGTCCCAGACCAAATGTGGCAAGCCAGGAATAGCCAATCAAATGTGTTGCTGCAAAATTCTAAAATTTTGCTTCTATATCTTACAGTCATAGCTCCATCCTCAGCAATTGTCTCCATAGCAACTTCAAGGTTTTCTAAAAGCCTTTTGACCTAACTTAAAGTGCTAACATTATTTTTGAAAGAAACTTAAAGTAAACAATATCTGATCTACCTGAAATGGAACCCACAATTCTACATTTTAACTCCATAAAAGCTGCAAAGATTATTAAATCACAAAATTACAGCAGTGTTACAGTGCAAAAGGAGATCATTCAGGTCAGTGTGTCTGCATCAGCTCTCCAAATATTATGAATTAGTGCCACTCTCCTGACTTTTCCTAATACCCTCGCACATTGGATCATTATTTGAATAGAAACAATGTCATCTTCATCGGAACCTGCCTCAACATAATTCAAGTCAGTGCAACTACTCGTTGTGTGAAAGTTTTTTTTTCCCTTACTTTGCTACTTTTGTAATTTGCTTTAAATCTGTACTGTTTATTTCTCAATCCATTTATGAGCAAGAATAGTTTCTCTCTAATATATCCAGCTCCCTCATGATTTTAAAAACTTCTAATAGATCTCCTTCTAGCTTCTATCTCACTAAGAATAGTTCAAACCCCTTCAATCTGGAACCATTCCTGTAAACCTATTCTCTCCAATTTGTTCATATCTTTTTTATTGCATGGTACCCAGAACTGCATACTGTATTCTAGGTGAGGTCTAGCAAGTGCCATATTTGAGTTCAGCATAACCCCCATGCTCTTGTACTCTATTAATGCTGCCCAGGATACTATACACTCTATTAACTGCACTCTTCATTTGTTCTGCCACCTTCAATGAACTGTGCACAATCACCCAGGTCCCCCTGCTCCGGCACCCCTCTTTAGAGTAACACCCCTTACTTTGTACTGTCCACCCATGCTTTTCCTATGAAAATGAACGACCTCAAACTTCTCCATTGAATTTGATCTGTCATGTCAGCCCAACCCACCAACCTGTCCGCATCCTGTTGGCATTCTACGCTTTCCTTCTCATTGTTTACAATGTTTCCAGGTTTTGTGACATGTGCCAACTTTGAAACTGCTACCTACACACTAGGATCCAGATCATTAACACAGATCAGGAAAAACAATGGACCCAGTGCTAACCCCTGATGGACTCCACTACAAATCTTCCTTCAGCCTGAAAAATACCCATTGGCAATCATTCAGATTCCTATTTCATAAAATGATTATTTTCAAATCTCCCAGTCTTGAGTAGGGAACATCAAAATCAATTTCTCACAACTCCAGCCACTACTAACCTATGAGCTTGTTTTCCTAATTCCTTGAACACATACTATAAACATACTGAAGTTGCTAGAAGATTCAGATTCAGCAGTGCAAAACCTTGCTGCCTCCAAGACCAAATGTCAGAATATTTTTAGTGATGTGAAAAATGTCAATTTTAATTATCTCTTTCCATTTGCAGATTTAGTCTCACATTTTTAATTGTTGACACGTCGTCAACCTCCATGGTTCAAATTATAATTCTTGTGGGAACTTAAAAATTCTCCAGGTCTCTGCATTTGCCTTCATCCACCTTGTAGTTGTTTCCTCAATGCAGATTCTCTGTCTGTCTTTACATCAATGTCACTCCCTCTGATAGATACTAGTGGGTACAATCTATCCTCATGATCTTAAAGTCACCTGCTCAATGGAGTGTTTGTTAGTGCCTTAATGATTTACAATGTCATCCCATGGACATTTGTAACAATTTCATGCTGTTTTGTTGTTGAGTTGCTGAACATGTCTGGGACATGTTATTCAGTGCAGCTTCACCACGCATTTCCATGTTAATCTTCAAGGCGTATAAAATCATATCTCTTACTCATACTGCTGTCCCAATCAAGCGACAAGTGCAATCTGATAAAAGCCATTCATGACTTTCTGATAACCTTACCAGAAGATCAAGGAAGTGTCAGTTTGAAAATCTTTGCTTAACTCCCCCAGCTCAGTTCCAATGTGTCAGGCAGTGGCCAGACGATCACATTCAGTTTCTTACAATGTTCTGAAGCAAGCAAACATCTCCAAGAGAAGGGTATTGATTTATGAATCTCATCCTCACTTTGTGACTTCCACCAGAATGTAAATGGTATAATCCATTGAATTAGACCCAGGGAGAGTCATTCCAATTCCTGTTTGGAGTGAATTCCTTCTTTATTCTAAGTGCAGAATTGCATTAATTTTCATTCTCTCTCATGAAGGAGAGTTGGTCGAATTTTACTGTCCAATTCAATATTTTCAGAATGTGGTGTCTGCAGATCAGAGGCAGAAATACTTACAATCAGTTTAGCAATAACTCCAGTTTTCAAGCAATTTTTCATTAAAGATAACAAATGGGATGGAGGTCAATCTTAAAACGTGGTGCTTTGTTCAAATTGTCATCGTTGCATCAGCGGAAAGGATTAACTCCTCTGCTTGTTTGTAAAAGGGCTCAGCAAACATTTACAAATGATCAAGATTTGGTCAATTTTGCACAACTTTCTTTCAGAACTACAAATCAAATGCCATTTCAAACTTTGTTTCCAAGTCTTTGGTACTTTTCTCAGCTTTGTCAAATGTTATTTTGTTTCTTCTCCAAATGACTAATGTAACTGAAGAGAAAGAAAAGTTTTTAAAAATATAAGCTGTTGGACGTACTTTAACCATTTTAGACAAAGCAAAACAGTTACAGGGTAGGGAGTCCCACAGCTTGAGAGCTTGGAAACAACTACAAGTCTGAAATTATCTTTGGGGAAATCAAATTTTTAGTCCCTTTACAATTGCTCAAGTAAATTGTAATGCATCCTTAAAGATCCACTTTCATTTTGTCGTGAAAATGTTTCACTTTTCTCAGCACAGAAACTGGTAGCATTTTAGATGAAATGCTGATTGTAAACTACTCTCATAGCTGGTGTCTGAAGACAATCCTGTCCACCGTCGAACCACCAGCACAGAAACTGCACTGTGCTTCTGGATACACTCAATCTGTAAGTGGATGGAGTATGTTCAGCATGACCCTGGCGAAGGTCTTCCCCGTGACAGTAAGGAGTGGGATGTTCCCACAGTTCCTGTAAACTCCTCTGTTTCTTTTGTTTTTGTAGGTGCATGTCCTATGGGATAGACCTTGCCTCCTAACAAAGGAGAAGGTGGTCATGAAGGTGCAGTAGTAGGGTGGACGTTTTGCATTTGGGTAGTTCGGTTGTGATCCATCCTTGCAGGGAAACTTGCTGCTTCCTCCACAATCGATGGCCTTTTCTTGGTCAGGTGACAAGGGTTCCACACCTGACACAACAATGACAGGAGCAGCAGGACAGCATCAAATGGAGACTAGGGGATAGTCATCTCACAGGAATATTGCCCAGTCATGTTAAACCCAGCGAGATATCTGTTGACTTCCTCCAGTGGATACTTCAACTCCAAATTTCTCGGGGGCAACCTTCCCCATAATGGGACCAAGAGTTCTCTCGATCCCATCAGACACAGCTTGTAAATTAACATGACCACAGGCAGTTTGGATTTCCTGACATGCCTGATTCAGTGATTCTTTGCCCTGTATCTGTTCCTTTGCACAACTGTCTTGACTACTTACAGATGATGTAGCATTCTAGCTGTTGCATTGGTGTTGTACATTAAATCATCTCTTTTTGTTTGCTTCAATGACAGAAGTAATATCTGCCAAGCAGTATTCAGACCAATCTTTGATGTGGTTCTGCCTTTACCAAATGTTGCTGCTGTCGTGTCAAAAATGATTGATCCCAGCAACTTCCAAACTTCATCAATATCAATGTTGATTGATAAAGCTTTTATTGATTTCTCTGCAAAACATTTCATTATTATTCATGACCCTTGACTTAATTTAATGCCATAATGGAGGTGTCAACGTGAAGAATGTGCATCAGTCAAAACTGTCAGCAAAAATTAAAAGAGATTTTCTACGAGGAGATATTAACTTCCCAGATTCTGAACAGCAGATTTTGCACCAAAAATCAATTTAGGATTAAAGTAAAAATTCATAATTTTATTGTTACCAAGTTCCCAGTTCAAGGAGAAAGATCACAGGTGATATGTGTTCAAGAAGAAAGAGTCTAGCCCTGAAAATCAAATTAAATTCCAGCCACAGTTACAGGGGTGTTAATATCAGACACAAACCAAATATGATCAATTCTCAATCTCAGACATGATTAATAGCAGCAGCTACAGCAGAATCAAAGCCCTGCAGTCACTTATGGATTCGTTGGTGTCTCTGCAGATGGGATGACTGAGTGAATTCCATCCCACACACAGAGCAGGGGAATGGCCTCTCCACAATGTGAACTTGCTGATGTGTCAGCAGTTGGGATGACCAAGGGAATTTCCTCCCACACACAGAGCAGGTGAACGGCTTCTCACTAGCGTGTGTGCGTTGGTGTTCTTTGAGGTCGATCGAATGCTTGAATGTCTTTCCACAGGAAGTGCAGCGAAATGGATTCTCCTTCGTGTGAAAATGGTGGTGTGACTCAAGGGCGTGTAACTGAGAGAATCTCGTCCCACACACAAAGCAACTGAATGGTTTCTGCCCTGTGTGAATTCGCTCATGTTCAGTAAGTGTGTCTGAAGATCTGAAGCTCTGTCCACAGGTTGTGCAGCTGAATGGCTTATCCTCAGTGTGAACTCGCTGGTGTGAACAAAGATTGGATGACCGAGCAAATCCCTTCCCACACACGGTGCAGGTGAACAGCCTCTCCCCAGAATGAGTGCGTCGATGGATTTCCAACCGTGATGAGTAATTAAATCCTTTCCCACAATCTTCACATTTCCACGGTTTCTCCATGGTGCTGGTGTCCTCGTATCTCTCCAGTTGGATGATCAGTCAAAGCCTCGTCCACCCACAGAACGAGTGTATGGTTTCTCACTGCTGTAAATGATGCAATATATTTTCAGGCCTGTAATTGCCTAACCTGTTTCCACAGTCAGGGCACTGGAACACATCCACTCAGTCCGTGTAAGTTGTTAAAGCTCTTTGCACACAGTCAGTTCACTGGAACACACTCATTCAGGTGAGAGGCTTGGTGCTTTTCCTGTCATGTTTATGCTCTCAATTTTCTTCCATAGCCAGAACAGATATACATTTCTTCTTTCTCATTCATTGCAGCTGGTATTCTGTTTCTCATGAATCAAGTGACTGTTTAATTGTGACATTAATTTTGATTTGAGCTTCCCACCTTTAAAATATCCTTTTTTCTACATCCTGTAAAAGGAGTTTGCAAGCTTTTAACTGTCAGTACGGGATAGAGATTCTGAACAGACAATTCTAATTTGGCTGAAATATTGTTTCCTCTCTCTTTTGTTCCCCAAAAACTTTAAGTCCAAATCCTATACACTCTTCCTCAAGTTTAACAAAGACATTTTCATTGGGCTTTTTGAAAAGATGGAGGTAATCAGCCAGTCAGCATGATTTTGTGAAAGGGAAATCATGTTTAACAAAGTTGTTGGAGTTTTTTAAGGAACATGTGCTGTGGATAATGGAGAACCCCGGATGTACCGCACTTAGATTTTCAGAAGGCATTTGATAAGCTGTCACATAAAAGGTTATTGTGAAAAGCTCATGGAGTAGGGCGTAATATATTTCCATGCTGTCTGTTTCATATTAGCAAGCCAGTCATAAAATGTTCTTCTCTGCTTGGCAAGATGTAATGAGTGATGTGCCACAGGTATCATTGTAGAGTCCTTGATGTTTTGCAATTTTTTTTCAGAGGTTTGGTTTCAACCTTTGCTGACAAAGTGAATATAAGTAGGAAAATAAGTTGAGAGGATGCAAGCAAGTTGCAAAGGGGTATTGATAGGTTAAGTGAATGAGCAACAATCTGGAAAATAGAACATGTAGGAATTGGTCCATTTCAGCAGAACCAATAAAAATGAAGTATTTCATTGAATGATCAGGCTACAGAGCTTTAAGCTGGCCTTCTTACTGCACAGATTGCAGAAGGTTAGCATGCAAATACAGCAAGTAATTAGAAAAGCTAGTAGCCATTCACTGCAAGGGAGGTTGAGTCCAAAAAGGAGGTTATGCTTCATTTGTAAAGGGCACAGATAAGACCACATCTTGTATACCATGCACCATTATTGGACTCCTTAGTTATGGATGGATGCAAACGCATTGGATGCTGTTCAGAGAAGGTTGACAAAACTAATAACTGGAATAAATGGATTGTTCTATGAGGAAACCTTGGACACACTGGGCTTCTATCAAATGAAGAGTAACAGGTAACTTTTTTTTCTGAAGAGTAACAGGCAACTTGATTGAAACATACAAAGAGCCTGACAGGTATTGAGAGAGTAGGTATCAAGAGGACATTTCCTGTATGGGTAAACCTAGAGCTGGGGGGGGTCACTGTTTCATTACAAACTGCACTTTTTAGCAGTGTGAACACCAGACAGAGCTTTACAGTGTGATGTCATTTGACAATTAATCTGCCTGCTTTTCCCAGAATTAAGACCAACAAATTATCAATTAAAAACAATTCTTAGTGTGCTTTTTAAACAGAAGTATAAAACAATAAGTGTGTGACTTTGGTCTTATCTTATTTGTCCTAATAATCACCACTTTAGGAGTTTAGGTTTTCACAGAAAAGCTAAAACGTGTCACAAAGCTTTTGCTTCATAAAAATGTAAGAATGTTAAGACTCAGTCTAGTTAAATGTGAACAAATTAACCCAAGCACAAAACAGTACTAAACTGTAATTCTGACCATGAAAACCTCAGTTATTATATGCTGACCTGATATCACAAACACAACTCAGACTGACCATGGAGGCCATGGTTGTGTTGGGAACAAACACTGTTGAAAATAACATATTGCTAATTTAAGGTGATGATGAGCAAAATTATTTTTCCCCCCCCCTCAGAGAGCTGAGAATCTTTGAAATACACTACTTGAAAGTTGGTGTCTTTGAATATTTTGAGTCTGGGATAGACAGATTTCAGGTTAGCTAGGGTGGAAGGGTCTTGGGGGGCAAGGCAGGAATGTGGAGTAATCAGATTGGCCAGGATCTTATTGATTGGTGGAGCAGACTCCAGCAGCTGAGTTAGGGATGCCTCTAATTGGGATATTCGTTCCACCCTTGCCATGAATTAATACCCATCTTCTCAATTCCTGGCCCCCCAGTGCTTCATCTTTACAATAGACATTCAATCCCTATACACGTTCATACCCCACAAGGACAGCCTATATGCCCTCAGTTCGTTCTTGTCCAACAGATCCATCCAGTTCCCCCCCCCACCCCACCTGAACCCACCTCTGTCTTGCCAAATTAGTCCTCACCCTCAATAACTTTTCCTTCAATTCTTCCCACCATGTATCCTGCAAGAGCTCCATCCTGCTTTTCCAAATCCTCTGTCTCCATCACATCTACTCTGACAAGGAGACTTTCTACTCCCAAGCATCCTGGATGTCTGCCTTTTTCAAACAAAACTTTTCCCCACCCCTGTCATCCACAGGCCCTCCACCACACCTCTTCCATTTTTCCCCTTCCATGGCTCTTAACCACCCTCCTCTCCAAACATAATAAAGATAGGGTCACCTTTGCTTCAATTTCTGTCGCTCAACCTCTGCATCCAACATATCATCCTCAAACTCTTCCAGGTGATAGTGTCTAATTGGAGCTAGCAGAACAACTTCCACTCCCCTCTGCCTTCTGCAAGGACCATTACCTTCACTGCTCAGTTTGCGCCACACTCCCCACCAATCACTCACCCAGTAACCGTAAAAGTCACAAACCCGCCCCTACTCCACCTCCATTCAGGACCCTCAACTTCAGGGCCCTTCTGAGTGAGGCAGAGCTTCACCTGCATGTTCTTCAATCTAGTCTACTGCAATCGGTGTTCCCGATTGATCTTCTCTGCATCAGTGACATCAAACGTAGACTAGGTGACTGTTTCACTGAGCATCTTCACCTGGCCTATAATGGCCAACATAACTTCCCAGTCACTGCCCAACTGCCCCTCTGACATGTGCATCATCAGCCACCTCCAGTGTCACAGCAACTCAACATAAATTTGAAGAACAACACCTTATCTTCTGCCTGGGCACCCTACAGCCCAGAGGATTCAACTCATTGAGTTCTCCAATTTCAAATAACCTTCCCACCCTGACTTCCCTCCCAGCCACCAACCGGATTCATCCCTCCCAACAACCAACCAAGTTGTACCTACTACCAATGTCCACCTATCATCACCACCATTCTGCCACTATACCTCCCCCCTCTCTTTTTCAGCATCTCCCCTACCCCCTCATCCAGTCCTGAAGAAGGGTAATACCCGAAATGTTGACTGCTCATTTCCTCCAATGCTGCCTGCCTTGCTGTGTTCTTCCAGCCTCCTGTTTGTCTAGCTTGGATTCTAGCATCTGCAGGTTTTTGTCTCAAATTACATTCCTCCGCTCCCATTTTTTCATTGTCTGTCTGTCTCTCTTATGCCTGGCCTCGAGGTCTCCATTTAACCCACACAAACAAGAACATCACATCCTATATTATCTGCAGAGGCAACTCACTAGAGACAGTGGCTTCGCATGCTCGAACAACGAACATAATTGACGGCCCTCCCAGACCTATCGGGAAAGGGGACAGAAAGGGGCTGGACTTCTGGGTTCACCCAGAAGCAGTACGATCACCGTTATAGGGGATGTAGCTCAGTGGTAGAGCGCATGCTTTGCATGTATGAGGCCCCGGGTTCAATCCCCGGCATCTCCACAGTGGTAATTAATTTTTGACATGATCACCGGTCGCTTCTCACCCCTGGGATGGCCTAATCGTGCATGCGTCGCTGCACCGGGCGTCTCGTCTAAAAATGGTGGCCGTTAGCTCAGGCCTAACACTGGAAAGAACGGAACAGCCACTATCGGCTTCAACTAAAGTTTGAGGAAGGGGGAAGTTTCACAATTGTGGTTTAATGTTTTCTTGCAGTGAGTCTGAAACCTCCCAATACACTTGCCGCTCCATCGCTCTCTCTTTCTGCTCTCCCAAGTCAATCTCACCTGCGATAAATTTCCATATTAACTGCTCCGTCCAGCTGCAGCCCCGCACTGCGGATGTTGGCAATGGCTCAGGGCCAATAGGAAGAGGGGGCGGGGCTGGTGTACGGGGCGGGAGATGGGTTTCCAACCAATGGGAGTGAATGAGAGGGCGGGGCTGGGCCCGACTCCTCCCTCATTGGCTGAAATTCCCCCTAATTTGGAAACCTGATTAGTGTGAAACCCCAGGAGAAAGTTGGACCTTTATGTTTGTGGCTTTAAACAGATTAAACTCGATGGGGCTAGAGTAAACGTAACATCTGCAATAGATATTACTGAAATAGAGAACATGACGAGACAATCTGATTTAAAGGAACAACTATACAATCAGAAAATGTGACCATTCGAACAACAAATGAACATGCAGAAGAGTTTGGATTGTATCAGTGATAAATGGGAACTACAGATGCTGGAGAATCCAAGATAACAAAGTGTGAAGCTGAATGAACACAGCAGACCCAGCAACATCTCAGGAGCACAAAAGCTGATGTTTCGGGCCTAGACCCTTCATCAGAGAGGTGAAGAGAGGACCGTCTCTGATGAAGGGTCTAGGCCCGAAACGTCAGCTTTTGTGCTCCTGAGATGCTGCTTGGCCTGCTGTGTTCATCCAGCTTCACACTTTGTTATCTGTGTATTCATGGACTTTTTTTGGGGGGGGAGGGAGTGCTGTACTGATTTTTAAATGGCTTGATGATATATGTTTACTATATTGCATAATCACAATGAAATTAATCTAGTAAATCTTCTCTGAACTGCTTCCAGTATTTCTACATTCTTCCTTAAACAAGGAGACCACTACTGTACACAGTATACCAGTTTTGGTCTTATGTTTCCCTGGATACCGCAAACATAATTTTCTAAAAGCAAAATACTGCAGGTGTTGGAAAATAAGAAGGGAACACCCTGGAAAACTCGACAGGTCTCACAGCATGTGTGATGAGGGAAACAGTCAATGTTTTAAGTCAGATATGGCTCTTCAGCCCTCATTCATCATTTACTACATCAGGCACTTATTGACTGCAGTTTGAACTTCACCCGTAATTCCAAACAAACTCGTCTCTAAACCCCAAGACCAAGGTCTTGGCTCCCCCTCTGTAACTGGATCCTTGACTCATGACCCATAGACCACAAATCAGTAAGCATAGGTGACGACATCTCCTCCACCATGATCCTCAATGGTGTTATCCCACGAGGCTGTATACTAAGCCCTCTGCTATACACCTTATACACAAAGGACTGTGTGGCCAAATTCTGCACTAACTCCATTTACAAGTTTGCTGATGACAACACCGTTGTAGGTCTGATCTCAAACAATGACAAAGCAGAACACAGGAAAGAGCTAATGGTGTAAAGACAACAATCTCTCCGTCAATATCAGTAAAATGTAGGATGTGGTCATTGACTCCACGAATCAGAGGGTAGGGCATGCACCTGTCAGCATCAGTGGTGCTGAATTGGAGACGGTCAACAGTGTCAAGCTCCTGGGAGTGATGATCACCAATAATTTGTCCTGGTCCACCCACAATAATACAATGGTCAAGTAAGCATAACAACATCTCTACTTTCTCAGGAGATTAAGGAAATTTGGTATGTCCACAAGGACTCTTACCACTTTTTTTATAAATGCACAAGAGAAAAATTCCTAACAGGATGCAGTGTTCTTTGGTAACTGCTCTTCCCAAGACTGCAAAAGACTACAGAGTCATGATTACAGCCCAGTCCATCATGCCAACTAGCCTTCAATCCATTGACTCCATCTATAAATTCACACAATGCAGGGAACCAACCAACATAATCAAAAGCTCTTCCCATCCCAGGTCTAATCTCTTCCATATACTCCTGTCAGACGCAAAGATTGAATACATGTACAAAACAGATTCAAGAACATCTTCTTCCCTGCTATTATCAGGCTTTTGAATGGACCTCTCAAATATTAATTCTGATCTCTCTCTCTCTGCACCTTCTCTGTAACACTGTATTCTGCTTTCCACCCTGCTATCCTGATGCACTTTGAATGGCATGATCTGCCTGTATAGCATGCAAAACGACACTTTTCACTGAATTTGAGACATTTGACAACAATAACTCAATCAACCAATACTTTTCAATTCAATTCCCTTCACAATAAACAATACCATTTTGTTAATTATTCTAATTACACGCAGACCAGCCTTTTGTAAATAATGCACCAGGACACCCCAATCTCTCTGCATCTTAAAGCTGTGTAATGTCTAACATTTCAAACAGACTGTCAAATTCTTTCTGCAAAAATTGACAATTTAACTTTTTCTCCTTTAAGATACATTTGTCAGATCTCTAACCATTCACTTAAAAAACAGATTGACAGTATTTCAGAGCTGTGACCACAACAGTCCTCATACTATCTGTAGCACTTTACAATGAAAAGGAAACCCTACATCACCATATTTGGTATGGGGGCAGAGAACATGCATTTATGTTTGCCAAACTTTCACTTTATCCTTCGGTGGCCTTTGTTACGTTCTGCCTTACATATATTTTAAGTAAGTTTAGTACTGAAATTTTCCATATGATGCAGATCATTGTTCCTTCGGCATTTGTTCTTTTACGAATCATTGTCTAAATTGTTCTGGCTATTCACTCGATTGTTCACTCGATTAAAACCCAGGACATCAATATTAAAGGAAGACGATGACTTCATCGTCTCCGTAAATGAGAATACGTCATAACAATTCACTTACTGACTCAGAGTACCTGGTTTGAAATGTTTATATACAAATAGTCTATTTTTATTCATTTGTCATATTTCCACAAATTTTGTTTGTGTTGCACTTTAACTATGAATGCCCATCAAAAATGTCTACTGAATAGAAGTAAATTATGCTATTGTAGAATGTGCCATCTCGTACCATGGAAATGGTTGAAAGTGCCTTTTCTTGGTGGCCAGTGTAACATTTTTATTCCTGATCTTTGTTTACATTTTGGTGTTTGAAACAATTGAATTATACTGCAGCTTGCTGTAATTTTAATTTTATTGTCAGTCAGAATAAAATTCAGTATAATTTTAAAAGGTATTTTCTATATTATGTAATGTTAAATTTTGTCCCTTTGCTTTACTGAAAGCAGTAATTGATTATTAATTGTACTTTTGATTATTGTGCTGTTCCTGAAAAAAAATTCTTCTCTCTCAACCGAGAATGTCAAATTCTCAAAGTCAGTTACTGAGGATGCTTAGTTGTCACGGGGATTGTTTTTCACATTTCTTTAAGGACTAGACATTCTCGCAATGAAATTCTACTGACCTTGATACAAATTATCATATTTTGGCAAACTAATCATTTGAAATAATATATCTGTATCCTACAGATAAGTCTTTTATCCCAGAAGCCTGTCTTTGTATTTGTCATGACTAAAGTCTTGGTCATTATTACTTAAATGATGTTGTTGCAACTGTAAAGCTAAGTAATCTGAAGAGGCATGCAAATTAATGCACAATAAAGCTTTCTTTAAAGTTTTTAAGACTATTTGTAGCTTGGTTTGTGGATGAAGTTGTAGACTTGCTTGTTTAGCCAGTGGATTTGGTTGCAGACATGCCATCACCCTGCTGGGTGGCATTGTCACTGCGCCTCCGGTGGGGCAATAGTGTTCTGTCCCGCTTGTTGTTTCTGTACCTCGGTTTGCTGGGGTGGTTGGCATCACTTCTGGTTTTGTTTGTCGGTGGTTTGTATATCAGGTCCAGTTCAAAAAAAAGGGAGGTTCTTCGCCCAGACAGTTGTGAGTGCATGGAATACTTTGCCAGTGATAGTCGTGGAAGCAGAGTCATTAGTGACATTTAAGCGACTGCTGGACATGCACATGGACAGCAGTGAATTGAGGGGAATGTAGGTTAGGTTAGTTTATTTTTGGATTAGGATTAATCTACGGCACAACATTGTGGGCCAAAGGGCCTGTACTGTGCTGTACTTTTCTATGTTCTATGTTCTATCTGTTGGTGAGATCAATGTAACTTTTTATAGAGCAGAACATAGAAGACAAGGTATACAACAAACTTGCAAAGTGTCTGAGAATTAAAACAAAATGAAACAAAAACAGTATATTCTTCATGTTGTTACAAAGGAAGTGTGAGATGGTTGTGTAGATGTTAGGTTTAATACAGCACTTGGGCACTGAGCTGTAGACAGCTATGCAGACAGGCAAATGATTTTACAGTATGGATTAGTAATTGAAGCACTGCACTGGAATACATTGAGATAGCAAGAATTGCAGATGTTGCAGCCAGAGATAGCACAGTGTAGGGCTGGAGGAATGCAGCACAAAAGAAGCAGAAAAGTTGAATCTTCGAGTCGGGACCCTTCTTCAGAAATGGGGAGGGGTAAGGGAGCTCAGAAATAATTAGAGACTAGGGTGGGGCTGGGAAAGGGAGCTGGGATGGTGACAGGTGAGTGCAGATAGCGAGTGGTAGGAAACGGTCAGTGAGGTGGGATGGGCAGATAAGTAGGAAAGAAGATGGACAGGTTGTGCCAGGCCAAGGAGTCGGGTATGAAAGGGAAGGTTGGACATGGGATGAGGCAGGGGTTGAGGAGATTTTAAAACTGGTGAAATCAATGTTTAGGCCATAGGGCTGTAGGTTCCCAAGGCAGAATATGAGGTGCTGCTCCTCCAGTTTGCGGGTGGCGTCATTGTGACACTGGAGGAGTCCCAGGATGAAAAGGTTACCCAGGGAGTGAGAGTGGCAGTTAAAATAGTGCACACCAGAACTTGTCATTTGTCACGCACAGAGCGCAGATGCTCTATAAAATAGTCTCTGAGTCTCCGCTTGGTCTTACCAATGTGCAGGAGGCCACATTGGGAGCAGCAGATGCTCTCTCTATTTATTTCTGAGCTCTCTTCCCCCTCTTCATTTATGAAGAAGTGCCCCGACCCAAAATGTCAACTTTCCTGCTCCTCTGATGCTGCCTGTTCCTCAGCTCCACACTAGAATACTTCCTGTCATTTGGGTGGGGGTATGTGGATTTTTAGTTTCAAATTTTTATTACTTAAAATTGGAAGAGCAAAAAAAGAGGTGGTTCTTTAAGAATTTTGGTCTTTAGAAGTGTGGGCGTAGAGTACAAAAATCAAGCAAGTTATGATGAAGTGAGATAACACGGTGTGAAGCTTTTCTGTCAGAGGAGCAGGAAAGCTTGATGTTTTGGGTCAGGACCCTTCTTCAGAAATGAGGAGGCAGAAGGGAGCTCAGAAATATATAGAGAGAGCATCTGCTGCATTTCTGAAGAAGGGTCCCGACCTGAAATGTCAAGCTTTCCTGCTCCTTTGATGCTACTTGGCATGCTGTGTTCATTCAGCTTCACACCATGTTATCTCAGATTCTCCAGCATCGGCAGTTCCTACTATCTCTATGATGAAGTGAGCATTTGTTTGGCTTCAACTGGAATTCTCGACCTAGTTCTGTGCACCACACCTTAAGAACAAGGAAAGGCATTAAAGAGCATACAGAAAACATTCACATGAATTAATGGAGCATATTTGAAGATGGTGAGATGAACTGATATGTTCAACGTGGAGGACATTAAGAAGAGATTTGAATGATGTGTATAGAATCATAAGCCACCTCAACTAAGTAGATTGGAAGAAGGTGTTGCCCTCGATGGAAGGATTGAGAACTAGAGGACACTGAGGTATACATTGAATATTTTAGTAATCAATTTCCTGAAGGTTTATTGGAGCCAATTTGAAATGAAGCTCTCAACAAAGAACTTACCCATTATCTGATGGCAGCAATCATGGAGGACTCTAGAGAAAGGTTGAGGATGCCAGATTAGATGAGCAGCTATTCCAAAGAACAAGTGTGAGTACACTCGGCTAAATTATTTCAATCTGTGCAACAATTATTTAGGACAGGAAGGAAATCCAGATAATACTTTAGAACATTAAGCAAATATATCCCAGGTTTTAATGGAACAATTTTCTATGACTCAGCTTCTCTACGTTCTAGTTGTAAAGGGGTAGTATCTTAGCAGATGATAATGTGTAGTCCTACTGATTACTGCGGTTCTGCGGTAGGATCATAGATAACAAAGTGTGAAGCTGGATGAACACAGCAGGCCAAGCAACATCTCAGGAGCACAAAAGCTGACGTTTCGGGCCTCGACCCTTCATCAGAGAGGGGGATGGGGAAAGGGAACTGGAATAAATAGGGAGAGAGGGGGAGGCGGACTGAAGATGGAGAGAAAAGAAGATAGGTAGAGAGGACAGTATAGGTGAGGAGTTAGGGAGCGGATAGGTCAGTCCAGGGAAGACGGGCAGGTTAAGGAGGCGGGATGAGGTGGTAGGTACGAAATGGAGGTGCGGCTTGAGGTGGGAGGAAGGGATGGGTGAGAGGAAGAACAGGTTAGGGAAGCGGAGACAGGCTGGGCTAGTTTTGGGATGCATTTGGGGGAGGGGAAGAACTGGGCTGGTTTTGGGATGCAGTGGGGGAAGGGGAGATTTTGAAGCTTGTGAAGTCCACATTGATACCATTGGGCTGCACGGTTCCCAAGCGGAATATGAACTGCTGTACTTGCAACCTTCGGGTGGCATCATTGTGGCACTGCAGGAGGCCCATGATGGACATGTCATCTAAGGGATGGCAGGGGGAGTTAAAATGGTTCGCGACTGGGAGGTGCTGTTGTTTGTTGCAAACCGAGCAGAGGTGTTCTGCAAAACGGTCCCCAAGTGTCTGCTTGGTTTCCCCAATGTAGAGGAAGCTACACCGGGTACAATGGATACAATATACCACATATGCAGATGTGCAGGTGAACATCTGCTTACAATGGAAGGTCATCTTGGGGCCTGGGAGAGGGGTGAGGGAGGAGGTGTGGGGGCAAGTGTAGCACTTCCTGTGGTTGCAGGGGAAGGTGCTGGGTGTGGTGGGGTTGGAGGGGAGTGTGGAGTGGACAAGGGAGTCATGGAGAGAGTGGTCTCTCCAGAAGGCAACAAGGTTGGGGATGGAAAAATGGCTTGGGTGGTGTGGTCGGATTGTGTATGGTGGAAGTGTTGGAGGATGATGCGTTGTATTGGGAGGTTGGTGGGGTGGTATGTGAGAATGAGGGGGATCCTCTGGAGGCGGTTGCGGTGGGGGCGGGGTGTGAGGGATGTGTTGCGGGAAATGGGGTCAAGGGCGTTCTCGACCACTGCGGGGAGAAAGATGTGGTCCTGGAAGAATGTGGACATCTGGGATGTGCGGGAGTGGAATGCCTTATCCTGGGAGCAGATGCAGCGGAGGTGGAGGAATTGGGAATAGAGGATGGAATTTTTTCAGGAGGCTGGGTGGTAGTTGTATTCTAGGTAGCTGTGGGAGTCAGTGGGCTTGAAATGGACATCAGTTTCTAGCTGGTTACCTGAGATGGAGACTGAGAGGTCCAGGAAGGTGAGGGATGTGTTGGAGATGGCCCAGGTGAACTTGAGGTTGGGGTGGAAGGTGTTGGTGAAGTAGATGAACTGTTCGAGCTCCTCTGGGGAGCAAGAGGCGGCGCCGATACAGTCATCAATGTAACGGAGGAAGAGGTGAGGTTTGGGGCCTGTGTAGGTGTGGAAGAGGGACCGTTCCACGTAACCTACAAAGAGGCAGGCATAGCTTGCCTGCAAAAGTTCCATCCCCTATTCCCAATTCCTCCACCTCTGCCGCATCTGCTCCCAGGATGAGGCATTCCACTCCCGCACATCCCAGATGTCCACGTTCTTCCAGGACCACAACTTTCCTCTCGCAGTGGTCGAGAACGCCCTTGACCACGTCTCCCGCATTTCCCGCAACATATCCCTCACACTAAGCCCCCACCACAACTGCCCCCAGAGGAATCCCCTCATTCTCACATACCACCCCACCAAACTCTGGATACAACGCATCATCCCCCGACACTTCTGGCATCTACAATCCGACCACACCACCCAAGACATTTTTCCATCCCCACCCTTGTCTGCCTTCCGGAGACACCACTGTCCGTGACTCCCTTGTCTGCTCCACACTCCCCTCCAACCCCACCACACCCGGCACCGTCCCCTGCAACCGCAGGAAGTGCTACACTTGCCCCCACACCTCCTCCTTCACCTCTATCCCAGGCCCCAAGATGACCTTCCATATCAAGCAGATGTTCACCTGCACATCTGCATATGTGGTATATTGTAACCATTGTACCCGGTGTGGCTTCCTCAACTTTAGGGAAACCAAGCAGAGGCTTGGGGACTGCTTTGCAGAACACCTCCGCTCGGTTTGCAACAAACAACTGCACCTCCCAGTCGCGAACCATTTTAACTCCCCCTGCCCTTCCTCAGACGACATGTCCATCATGGGCCTCCTGCAGTGCCACAATGATGCCACCAAAGGTTGCAAGAACAGCAGCTCATAGTCTGCTTGGGAACCCTGCAGCCCAATGGTATCAATGTGGACTTCACAAGCTTCAAAATCTCCCCTTCCCCCACTGCATCCCAAAACCAGCCCAGTTCTTCCCCTCCCCCCACTGCATCACAAAACCAGCCCAACTCGACCCATCCCCCCACTGCATCCCAAAACCAGCCCAGCCTGTCTCCGCTTCCCTAACCTGTTCTTCCTCTCACCCATCCCTTCCTCCCACCTCAAGCCACACCTCCATTTCGTACCTACCACCTCATCCCGCCTCCTTGACCTGTCCGTCTTCCCTGGACTGACCTATCCCCTCCCTACCTCCTCACCTATACTCTCCTCTCTACCTATCTTCTTTTCTCTCCATCTTCGGTCCGCTTCCACCTCTCTCCCTATTATTCCAGTTCCCTTTCCCCATCCCCCTCTCTGATGAAGGGTCGAGGCCCGAAACGTCAGCTTTTGTGCTCCTGAGATGCTGCTTGGCCTGCTGTGTTCATCCAGCTCCACACTTTGTTATCTTGGATTCTCCAGCATCTGCAGTTCCCATTATCACTGCGGTAGGATCGTGTTTACTGAAATGCCCAAAGTCTGCACTGTTTCCTGTTTGAAGCAAAATACATCGATGGAACCTCTATTCTGCTTTTTGGGTACTATATTAAACTTGTTCAAGAATTGGGCTAAATGGCGGTTTTGCGACCCAGAATACACCGCGCTGCTGAAAGCCCCTATCAGTGAGTACTGAGTTCGATGCGCAGGAGCAGCAACGATTTGAGATCTGAGCATGCCTAGTGTCATTTATGGAGACACCCCAAGGAAGGAGGGAAGCTTCGGGTACTGGTAGGAGCTCGGGAGACAGAGTAAGAATGGAAATCGTGGTCCTGGGGCCTGACAACATTTTCAACGTTTTGGGGGAGATCTGGGGCCCCGAATCAGATTTTGTAGGTCCCAAGTTTACTCCGCGGTTTCAGGGTAGTGGGGACAGGCCCTAGGATGGAGGAGGTGGCTCATTGATCGCCATTTTGTGAGTGGCAGTCAGGGCGAATCAGGGATGCGGGCTCCCTCCCAAGGTTGGGAGGCTGGTTACCCCAGCAACTGGCCGCCATCTTGGTGAGGGGACGGTTAAGGCTCGTTCGTGGCTGATGCGGCCATCTTGGTGAGGGATACGAGCGTAGGCGATACTTCAACGTTTCTGTGGCCAGGAAGGAAAATGACCGTGTAGAGCTGGATGAACACAGCATGCCAAGCAGCATCAGGGGAGCTGTAAGGCTGACGTTTCCAGCCCCAGCCTTAATTTCACCTGGACCATTTCCAACACATCCCTCACCTTCCTGGAACTCTGTCTCCATCTCAGGCTAACACCTACTAACCGATGTCCATTTCAAGCCCACTGACTCCCACAGCTACCTGGAATGCACCTCCTCCCACCTACCTTCCTGCAAAAATATCCCCATTCCCAATTCCTTTGCCTCTGCCCTATCTGCTCCCAGGATGAGGCATTCCACTCCCGTACATCACAGATGTCCTTGTTCTTCAAGGACCGCAATTCCCCCCCCCCCCCCCACTGGTTGAGAACGCCCACAAACACGTCTCCTGCATTTCCCGTAACTGATCCCTCACACCCTGCCCCCGCAATAACCGCCAAAAAAGAATCCCCCGCGTCTTCATATACCACCCCGCCAACCTCCGGATACAACGCATCATCCTCCGACACTTCTGCCATCTACAATCCGACCCCACCAGTAAAGACATTTTTCCAACCCCACCCTTGTCTGCCTTCCGGGAAGACGCCTCTGTCCAGGACTCCCTTGTCTGCTACACACTCCCATCCAACCCCACCACACCTGGCACTTTCCCTTGCAACCGCTGGAAGTGCTACACCTGCCCCCACACCTCCTCCCTCACCCACATCCCAGGCCCCAAGATGACTTTCCACATCAAGCAGATGTTCACCTGCACATCTGCCAATGTGGTGTACTGCATCCACTCTACCCGCTGTGGCTCCCTCTACATCGGGGAAACCAAGCGGAGTCTTGGGGACCGCTTTGCAGAACACCTATGCTTGGTTTGCAATAAACAACTGCACCTCCCAGTTGCGAACCATTTCAACTCCCCCTCACATTCCTTATACGACATGTCCAACCTTGGCCTCCTGCAGTGCAATAATGATGCCACCTGTAGGTTGCTGGAACAGCAACTCATATTCCGCTTGGGAACCCTGCAGCCCAATGGTATCAATGTGGATTTCACAAGCTTCAAAATCACCCCTTCCCCCACTGCATCCCAAAACCAGCCCAGCTCGTCCCCCCCCCCCTAACCTGTTCTTCCTCTCACCTATTCCCCCCTCTCCCACCTCAAGCCGCACCCCCATTTCCTACCTACTAACCTCATCCCGCCCCCTTGACCTGTCTGCCCTCCCCGGACTGACCTTTCCCCTCCCTACCTCCCTACCCGTACTCTCCTCTCCACTTATCTTCTGTATCCATCTTCGGTCTGCCTCCCCATCTCTCTGTATTTATTTCAGAATCCTCTCCCCATCCCCCTTTTCTGATGAAGGGTCTAGGCCCGAAACGTCAGCCTTCCTGCTTCTCTGATGCTGCTTGGCCGGCTGTGTTCATCCAGCTCTACACCTTGTTACCTCAGATTCTCCAGCGTTTGCAGTTCCTACTATCTCAGGAAAATGTCCGACTCAGTGATTTTATTCTCACTTGAGACCAGGGCGACAGAAGTCAACCTGGCCAGAGTACAGGGAGAAAGAGGGAGGGACGGACGGATGGGGGAAAAGAGTGGTGGAAGAAAAGTGTAAAGCTGACACACGGGATTGAATTAGATGCATTGAATTTAAGAACAATAGCCTACTCCACTGATCACTATGATCATCCAACTCTGTTCCCCGTTCCCACTTTATCCCCAAGACTTCTGATTCCTTTAAGCTCGAAGAACTACATGTATGCCTGAAAGCATTCAACATTTTGTCTTCAGCCACTCTCTGTGGCAGAGCATTCTATCGGGTCAGCAATTGGAGTTAAGAAGTTTTTCCTCATTTCAGTTCTAAACAACCTACTTCATATACTTACACTGTGACCCCTGATCATCAAAAACATCTTTCCTGTGCTTATCTTGTTAAAATTTATAGGTTTCAATATGAACTTCATTCTTCTAAATTCCAGTGAATATAGTCCAAAACAATCTAGTCTCATTTCATCTGTCTCTTGTCAGTTCTGCTATTCCAGGAATCAGGTTGGTAAGTTTTGAGTTCTGAAGCAGGGTCACTATGCTTGAAACATGAACTCTGCTTTCTCTGCATAGATGCTGCCAGCTGAGTTTCTCAAGCTACTTCTGTTTTTGGTTATTCCTTATTAAACTCCCTGCATAACCAGGACATCCTTCCTCAGATAAGGAGACTAGAACTGCACACAATACTTCAGATGTGGTCTCACCAAGGCCCTGTATGTTGTAGCAAGATATCTCTGCTCTTTTAATCAAAGGCTTTTATTATGACCACCTGTTGTTTCTGCATGCTTACTTTCAGTGACTGGTGTTGAAGGACAGCCAGGTCTTGTTGAACCTTTCCTGTTCCCAATCTATTGCCATTCAAGTAATAATCAGCTTTCCTGTTTTTGGTGATAAAGTGGATAACCTCATTACTGTCACATTACTCTTCATCCACCATGCATTTGCGCATTCACTCAACTTGGTCCAAATCTCACTGAATAATCGCTGCTTTCTCCTCACAGCTCACCCTCCCACACAGCTTTACGTTGTCTGAAAACTTGGAGATAGAATATAGAACATTACAGCACAGTACAGGCCCTTCGGCCCTTGATGTTATGCCAACCTGTCATACCGATCTCAAGCCCATCTAACCTACACTATTCCATGTACGTCCATATGCTTATCCAATGACGACTTAAATGTACTTAAAGTTGGCGAATCTACTACCGTTGCAGGCAAAGCGTTCCATTCCCTTACTACTCTCTGAGTAAAGAAACTACCTCTGA
The DNA here is from genome assembly GCF_030684315.1 of Stegostoma tigrinum. NCBI lineage: Eukaryota > Metazoa > Chordata > Chondrichthyes > Orectolobiformes > Stegostomatidae > Stegostoma > Stegostoma tigrinum. Next base: position 16,128,380 of record NC_081395.1, on the reverse strand, counting down.
CATCTGTCCTATATTTTTCACCCCTCAATTTAAAGCCATGCCCCCTCGTACTCGCCGTCACCATCCTAGGAAAAAGGCTCTCCCTATCCACCCTATCTAACCCTCTGATTATTTTATATGTTTCAATTAAGTCACCTCTCAACCTTCTTCTCTCCAATGAAAACAGCCTCAAGTCCCTCAGCCTTTCCTCATAAGACCTTCCCTCCATACCAGGCAACATCCTAGTAAATCTCCTCTGCACCCTTTCCAAAGCTTCCACATCCTTCTTATAATGTGGTGACCAGAACTGTATGCAATACTCCAAGTGTGGCCGCACCAGAGTTTTGTACAGCTTCACCATAACCTCTTGGTTCTGGAACTCAATCCCTCTATGAATAAAAGCTAAAACACTGTATGCCTTCTTAACAGCTCTGTCAACCTGGGTGGCAACTGTCAAGGATCTGTGTACATGGACACCGAGATCTCTCTGCTGATCTACGCTACCAAGAATCTTACCATTAGTCCAATACTTTGCCTTCCGGTTACTCCTACCAAAGTGCATCACCTCACACTTGTCCGCATTAAACTCCATTTGCCACCTCTCTGCTCAGCTCTGCAGCTTATCTATGTCTCTCTGCAACCTACAGTATTCTTCGTCACTGTCCACAACTCCACCAACCTTAGTGTCGTCTGCAAATTTACTAACCCATCCTTCTACGCCCTCATCCAGGTCATTTATAAAAATGACAAACAGCAGTGGACCCAACACCGACCCTTGTGGTACACCACTAGTAACTGGTCTCCAGGATGAACAGTTCCCATCAACTAACGCCCTCTGTCTTCCTTCAGCAAGTCAATTTCCGATCCAAACTGCTATATCTCCCACAATTCCATTCCTCCGCATTTTGTACAATAGCCTATTGTGGGGAACCTTATCGAACGCCTTGTTGAAATCCATATACACCACATCAACTGGTTTACTCTCATCAACCTGTTTGGTCACCTTCTCAAAGAACTCAGTAAGGTTTGTGAGGCACGACCTTCCCTTCACAAAACTGTGCTGACTATCCCTAATCAATTTATTCTTTTCTAGATGATTATAAATCCTATCCCTTCTAACCTTTTCCAACACTTTACCAACAACTGAGGTAAGGCTCACTGGTCTATAATTACCAGGGTTGTCTCTACTCCCCTTCTTGAACAGGGGAACCACATTTGCTATCCTCCAGTATCTGGCACTATTCCTGCAGACAATGATGAGTTAAAGATCAATGCCAAAGGCTGGGCAATCTCCTCCCTGGCTTCCCAGAGGATCCGAGGATAAATCCCATCCGGCCCAGGGGACTTACCTATCTTCACCCTCTGAAGGATTTCTAATACCTCTTCCTTGTGAACCTCAATCCCACCTAGTCTAGTAGCCTGTATCTCAGTATTCTCCTCGACAACATTGTCATTTTCTAGAGTGAATACTGTTGAAAAATATTCATTTAGCGCTTCCCCTATCTCATCTGACTCCACACACAACTTACCACTACTATCCTTGATTGGGCCTAACCTTACTTTCATCATTCTTTTACTCCTTAAATACCTATATTTAATTCCCTCACCTAATTTATATTGTAAATAGCTGGAGTACAAGTGAAACAATACAGATGACACTTGGGATTGAATTCCAGCATGGAAAGCTTTACTACTTTAGCAGAGAGTGCTCCATAGAAAGCAAATTCTTCTATTCTATATTTCTGTCTTGTAGTTCAATCACTGGGCTTTCTGAACTCCTTTCCTGGGACATTATAAGTGGAGGATTATCAGATGGACAACTCAAATCAAAAATCGTGTCAAGATTTGACAGAGTCACTTTATTTATCAGGATATGAATATCATCAACCTTTGAATGTGGAAGGAGAAATGCTTGTCTGTTCTATTTGTCAAAAGGATTTCAAACATCAGTCCAATTGGAAAAGCACCAAGATACACACTAAAGTAACAGTTCTCCAGTGAACTGACTGTAGAAATAGCTTTAACTAGTTAAACAGCCTGAACAAACATTGCACCTTTCACAGTGCAGTGTGTATCTGTTGAGAAGGCTTCAACCTGGAGAAACCCAAGAATACCCACAGCATTGAGAAACCATGGAAATGTGTAGACTGTGGAAAGGGATTCAGTTACCCATCTGAGCTTGAAATTCATCGACGGACTCACACTGGAGAGAGACCATTCACCTGCTCTACATGTGGGAAGGGATTCACTCAGTCATCCAGTCTGCTGACACATCAGTACGTTCACACTGAGCAAAGACCTTTTAAATGTTCTCACTGTGAGAAGAAATTTAAAAGCAAGAAGTATCTGCTGAGACATCAACTCATTCACAGTGGGGAGAAGCCTTTCAGCTGTTCTGCATGTGGGAAGAGATTCACTGCTTCGTCAAACTTGCAGAAACACCAACGAGTTCACACTGACAAGAGACCATTTAAATGCCCAGACTGTGGGAAGTGCTTTAAAAGTTCTGGGGAAGTGACGTGCCATCAACGTGTTCACACTGATGAGAGACCATTCAGGTGCTCACACTGTGGGACTGGATTTAGGCGATCATCTGAACTCACTGTTCACCAGCGAACTCACACCGGGGAGAGGCCGTTCACCTGTCCCAAATGTGGAAAGGGATTCGCTCAGTCATACAACCTATTGAAACATCAACGTATTCACTCTGATGTAAAACCTTTTAAATGTTCTGACTGTGAAGAGATGTTTAAAAGCAGCAATGGTCTTCTGAGACACAGGCGAGTTCACACTGGAGAGCGGCCATTTACCTGCTCTACGTGCGGGAAGGGATTCACCCAGTTTTGCAACCTGCTGAAACACCAGCGTGTCCACACAGGGGAGAGGTCATTCACTTGCTCAATGTGTGGGATGGTATTCACTCAGTTTTCCAACTTGCTACAGCACCAGCCGATTCATGAGTAACTGGTTGAGTTGGATTCTACAGCTTATCGCTGCTGTCAATTTTATATCCAAAAATTGAATGTGTCGGTTAGTCCTGATGTGTGTAAGAAATGTTTTTGACCTGCTCTGTTCCATAGTTGGGCTCCAGGACCCAGAACCTCCTTTACAACTGTCTTCAGAGTCTGGATGATTAATGATGAATGGTGGGAATTGAAATTTAGTCCAGGATTCATAGATACCAAAAAACAGGATTGAAGTTAGAGATGATTCCAAAGCATTTTATGAGTGAGCGGCAGTTTGGATATGATAGATAAGTTAAACATGCAGAAAAGACAGGCAAACCATAGTGGTTCAGCAATAATGTCATTGGACTAGTTTACTCAGACCTAGGATAAAGTTCTGGAGACAAGACATCAAATTTCACCAATTCCAACTCCTGGAAGTTAAATTCAATGCATAAATCTGAGATTGAAAGCTAGTTTCAGTGATGGTGACTATGGAAACTATAATTGATTGTTTTTACAACAAAAGAGATAACTACAATTGCCATAGAAACCATCAAGTTCACTGTCTTTCGGTGGAAAAGAAACCTGCCATCCTTACGTAGTCTCGACTACACATGACCCCAGAGCCATTCTAAAATGACCTCCTAAACCAGTCAACCCGGGGCATTTATGGGATGGCCAGCAGATACTGGCTTTTCCAATAAAACCTGCAACACGTGAAAAAATAATTTAGAAATATTTCTGAAAACATCAGTATTTGCACTTTCATCACTTTCCCCCCATTGGTAGAGGTGCCAAGGTCCCATGGTTTTTGGGCTACTACTAAAATAATTTAATCTGATTATTAGATGCTAACATCTCAATTCATTAGAAACACACCTGACTATTATAATACAGGTAAACTTTGGAAATAGGACACAGTGTGGGAAAGATAGCACGGGATCCTGGGAGTTGGTCAAGTTTCAAAAAAATCTACAAGAGCTTCAAGGTAAAAGCTGCTGTGTAAGCTAAAACAGGGATATCAATAAAATAAATGACAACAGCTGTGTAGCAGCCTTGCAAATAAAAGGATCACAGAATACTGATGAACACACAGAACAGATGAGTGATTTGCTATGCGTATCTCCCCTTTTTGTTATTGGGTAATTCCTGGAATGCCCTTCACAACAGCCTTGTAGGTCTACCTACAGCACATGGACTACAGCAGTTTAATGAGATAGCTCACCATCACATTTCTCAAGGGTAACTAGGATAGGCAATAAATGCTGGTCAGCCAGCAGCACCCACATCCCATAAGTGAATGAAAAAAATCTGATTAATTAGTGTCAACATGATCACAAATTGCATTTGCACAAAGAAGGGTAAATCAGATAAGAGGCAGAAAATCAGATAAATAAACCCTCCTGAGGAAAAGCCACGTGTTAGGAGATGAACCAGAATCAGAAGATAAACACCCACAGACAGAAAAAGAGCAAGTTTGAAGATCAAAGACCAATCAAACTGGAGATTGCAGCCTTACTTTGTCACTGTAGCTTTCTCGAAGCTCGATTGTCTTGTCTTAACTTTATTTCAACAAAGCTGACTCAATCGAGTTCTGCAGTCAAGTCCACTCCTATCTGAAAAAGGGAGCAATCACTGCTACACCCCACCCAATCTAAAATCAGGCATTTCTGTTTGTTGATCCAGGCTAGGAGACATTGAATAGATGTGTGTTATGTGGAGGAAAGGTCAAAAGAATATTCAGTGTACGGAAGGGAGTTGATATTGGGAAGTGATCATCCCAAAGTAGTCTCCCTGAAACAGTGATCATTAATAACCTTTGAATGATAAGTGACCTGCATATTGCTCACCTCTTTTTTGTTTGTTCAGTTTTTCAGTACTCCTTTTTCTTTTAATCTCTGCTAAATTATTTTCTTGTAATACTGAAATCCAGATGAGTTTAAGTCACTTTAAGTCATTTGCCACTCTGAACACTGACGTCTCAATTAGTCCTAACCTTACAGTATGTGTTCACAGGGGGCTTGATTTTCTCTGATACCCCAGAAGATCAAAGTGCGTCTCAAAGTTCAGATTTGGGCCTTAAACATGGGCTGTCAGACACACTAGGCCAACAACCCTGACTTTAATCTCTCCATCATTTGGCTGTGCCTTCAGCTGCCATGACACTAAGCTCTGGGATTACCTTCTTAAACCTTTCCACCATCTACTTCACTCTCCTCCTTGAAATTGTTCCTTATAGACAATCTCTTTGTCCAAGATTGAGTCACAGTGCTCCTGTGAAACTCCTTGTGACCAATTTGTTACATTAAAAGCTTGTTTTGAGTATAACTTGGTGCAATTGTTGTTTGAGTGAGTCTCTGTAAATGTAACTCGGGCACAACTTGTGTTGTAATTCAGTGAGATATGATAGTCTGATGAATGAGTCTATATAAATGTAACTCTGATAAACACAGCTGGACAGAAGGAATTAATCTTTGGACATGCTGTTCCCCTCTATTGGGAAAAGCTGACTCTTTCCAAATATTCTAAATGACTAATAAAGTTATGAAAGATAATTTGCTGTTGTGAGCTGCATTGTTTGACAGAATGAGAGTGAGAGGACTGAGCCACAGCCTGAATCACTGCTTTAAAGGCAGGAGGTGAGAGAAGAAGAAGAGTGGACACTGAACCTGCAACAAGGAGCAGAGAGGGGAGGAATGTATGGGACAGGGATTTATAGACTTGATGGAATGAAAGTGGAGCAAATGTTCAATAGAAACCAGAATCTTCTGTTCTGAATTACAATAATTTATTTATACAAATGACTTTTGTAAATACTATTTATAGGTTCTTAGAAAGTGATGGATCAGAAGTTGGGAAACTCAAAGCAAAATCCCAAGATATTAGAGTCCCTTATATATGATTGGGTTCCAGTGGTGAACAGGAAGATGTTTCCCTGTTCCACGTGTAAATCATCATTGTGGTTACAAAATCATTGGGACATACACATACCCATCATTGGGTCAAGCATAACATCAACCTCCAAAAAGTCTGCTTTTGTTTCAGGTAGTTAGTAGGGAGACGGATGAAGTTGTTCATGAAGGATTTAAAACAATGGCTTAAATCTTCTCAGTATTTAATTGGAAGAAATTTCTTTACATCCACCACTGGTTATCAGAGGAACAAGTCTGATCATTTCAAAAAGTGGAAAGGGTGATGGTGAGGTAGCACTGGGTGCTGTCAGGGTACACGTGATAAGTTCAAATGATGTAATTGTGAGGACACATCAATGAGAAGTGGGAGGAGGCCAAGGCCAGATAACTTTGGAGATACAACAAGAAACTAAGAGTGGGGAGGTAAGACATTTCCAGTGAGACTCTGGCTATGACTGGAGAAAGAAAACTGGAATCAGGATAAAGCAGACCCGCTCAGCTGTGATAACAAAGTGTGGAGCTGGATGAACACAGCAGGCCAAGAAGCATCTTAGGAGCACAAAAGCTGACGTTTCGGGCCTAGACCCTTCATCAGAAAAAGGGGGATAGGGAGAGCATTCTGAAATAAATAGGGAGAGGGGGAGGCAGATCGAAGGTGGGTAGAGGAGAAGATAGGTGGAGAGGAGACAGACAAGTTAAAGGGGTGGGGATGGAGCCTGTAGAGGTGAGTATAGGTGGGGAGGTAGGGAGGAGATGGGTCAGTCCGGGGAGGAGGGACACGTCAAGGGCGCGGGGATGAGGTTAGGAGGTAGGAAATGGAGGTGCGGCTTGAGGTGGGAGGAGGGATAGGTGAGAGGAAGAATAGGTTAGGGAGATGGGTACGAACTGGGCTGGTTTTGGGATGCAGTGGGGGGGAAGGGGAGATTTTGAAGCTTGTGAAGTCCACACTGATACCATTGGGCTGCAGGATTCCCAAGCGGAATATGAGTTGCTGTTCCTGCAACCTTCGGGTGGCACCGTTGAGGCACTGCAGGAGGCCCAGAACGGACATGTTGTCAAAGGAATGGGAGGGGGAGTTGAAATGGTTCGCGACTGGGAGGTGCAGTTGTTTGTTGCGAACTGAGCATAGGTGTGCTGCAAAGCGGTCCCCTAGCCTCCGCTTGGTTTCTCCGATGTAGAGGTAGCCACAACAGGTACAATGGATACAATATACCACATTGGCAGATGTGCAGATGAACATCTGCTTGATGTGGAAAGTCATCTTGGGGCCTGGGATATGGATGAGGGAGGAGGTGTGGGGGCAAGTGTAGCACTTCCTGCGGTTCCAGTGGAAAGTGCCGGGTGTGGTGGGGTTGGATGGGACTGTGTAGCGGACAAGGGAGTCCCAAACAGAGTGGTCTTCTCGGAAGGAAGACAAGGGTGGGGATGGAAAAATGTCTGGTGATGGGGTCATTGTAGATGGCGGAAGTGTCGGAGGATGATGCGTTGTGTCGGGAGGTTGGTGGGGTCGTATGTGAGGACGAGGGGGATTCATTCTCTTTTAGTCGTTATTATGGGGACGGGCTGTAGGGGATGAGTTACGGGAAATGTGGGAGACACGGTCGAGCGCGTTCTCGACCTCTGCAGGGGGAAAGTTGCAGTCCTTGAAGAACAAGGACATCTGGGATGTACGGGAGTGGAATGCCTCATCCTGGGAGCAGATGCGGCAGAGGTGAAGGAACTGGGAATAGGGGATGGAATTTTTGCAGGAAGGTGGATGGGAAGAGGTGTATTCCAGGTAGCTGTGGGAGTCGGTGGGCTTGAAATGGATATCGGTAGCTAGGTGGTTGACTGAGATGGAGACAGAGAGGTCCAGGAACGGGAGGGATGCATTGACGATGGTCAGGTGAACTTGAGGTTGGGGTGGAAGGTGTTGGTGAAGTGGATGAACTGTTCGAGCTCCTCTTGGGAGCATGAGGCGGCGCTGATACAGTCATCGATGTAAGAGAGGAAGAGGTGGGGTTTAGGGCCAGTGTAGGTACAGAAGAGGGACTGTTCGACATAACCTACAAAGAGGCAGGCATAGCTTGGGCCCATGCAGGTACCCATGGCCGCCACCTTTGTCTGTAGGAAGTGGGAGGAATCAAAAGAGAAGTTGTTGAAGATGAGGACAAGTTCGGCTCGGTGGATGAGGGTGTCAGTGAAGGAGGACTGGTCGGGCCTGTGGGGCAGGAAGAAGTGGAGGCCCTTTAGGCCATCTGCATGGGGACCACCCCCAGGCCTCCTACCATCCTTCGACCTCTTCATCTCCAATTGCCGTCGAGACATCAACTGCGTCAACTTCTCCACCCCTCTCACCCACTCCAACCTCTCCCCTGCAGAACGCGCAGTCCTCCGTTCCCTCCGCTCCAATCCCAACCTCACCATCAAACCCGCAGACACAGTTGTAGTGTGGTGCACCGACCTCTACATTGCCGAGGCCAGACGCCAACTCTCCGACACCACCTCCTACCGCCCCTGGATCACGACCCCACCCTCGAGCACCAAACCATCATCTCCCAAAGCATCCACACCCTCATCACCTCAGGTGACCTCTCACCCACAGCCTCCAACCTCATTCCTGCACCGCCCGCTTCTATCTCCTTCCAAAATCCACAAATCTGCCTGCCCTGGTCGACCCATTGTCTCCGCCTGCTTCTGCCCCACCAAACTCATCTCCACCTAGGTCCAGGAACTCCCTACCTATGTCCGTGACACCAACCATGTGCCCCACCTCCTCCAGAACTTCCAATTCCCCGTTCCCCAACACCTCATTTTCACCATGGACGTCCAGTCTCTATACACCTGCATTCCTCATGCAGATGGCCTAAAGACCTCCGCTTCTTCCTGTCCCGCAGGCCTGACCAGTCCCCCACCACCGACACCCTCATCCGCCTAGCTGAACTCGTCCTCATCTTCAACAACTTCTCTTTTGACTCCTCCCACTTCCTACAGACAAAGGTGCATGGCCATGGGCACCCGCATGGGCCCCAGCTATGCCTGCCTCTTTGTAGGTTACGTGGAACAGTCCCTCTTCCATATCTACACTGGCCCTGAACCGCACCTCTTCCAACGTTACATCAATGACTGTATCGGCGCCATCTCATGCTCTCAAGAGGAGCTCAAACAGGTTATCCACTTCACCAACACCTTCCACCCCAACCTCAAGTTCACCTGGACCATCTCCAACGCATTCCTCCCCTTCCTGGGCCTCAGTCAACCACCTAGCTACCGACATGTCCATCCTGGGCCTCCTGCAGTGCCATAATGATGCCACCTGTAGGTTGCTGGAACAGCAACTCATATTCTGCTTAGGAACCCTGCAGCCCAATAGTATCAACGTGGATTTCACAAGCTTCAAAATCTCCCCTCCACCCCACTGCATCCCAAAACCAGCCCAGCTCATCCCCACCTCCCTAACCTGTTCTTCCTCTCATCTATCCCCTCCTCCCACCTCAAGCCATACCTCCATTCTCTACCTCCTAACCTCATCCCTGCCCCCTTGACCTGTCCGTCCTCCCCGGACTGTCCCATCCCCTCCCTAACTCCCCACCTATACTCACCTCTACTGGCTCCATCCCCGCCCCTTTAACTTGTCTGTCTCCTCTCCACCTATCTTCTCCTCTATCCATCTTCGATCCGCCTCCCCCTCTCCCTATTTATTTCTGAACCCCATCCCCATCCTCCTTTTCTGATGAAGGGTCTAGGCCCGAATTGTCAGCTTTTGTGCTCCTAAGATGCTGCTTGGCCTGTTGTGTTCACTCAGCTCTACACTTTGTTATCTTGGATTCTCCAGCATCTGCAGTTCCCATTATCTCCGCTCAACTGTGTTGCTTTTTCTTGTCCTGTTCAAGTCCATTATCTTCTCTGATTTTTAAGACTGTAGAGAGGGTTTGGACAGAATGGTGTGATCAGTCAACCTTGTTAAAGAACAGGATAACAAGGCGTGGAGCTGGATAAACACAGCAGGCCAAGCAGCATCTTAGGAACAGGAAACATGGGAACACCACACTTACAAGTTCCTTACAAGCCACTCATCACCTTGACTTGAAAATATGTTGCCATTCCTTCAGTGTTGCTAGGTCAAAATCCTGGAATTCCCTCCCTGCTGGTATTGTGGGTGTACAGCAATTCAAGAAGGCAGCTCACCACGATCTTCTCAAAGGCAGCTACGGACAGGCAATAAATGCTGCCAGCTAGCGATGTCCACATCCTGCAAGCGTATAAAAGAATAAAAATAAACAAAAAAGATTTGTTGATCTGTTTGTTCTTGAGCCACAGCAGTTTCCTGTGGCGTATATACTTCCAAAATACTGTTTAGGTTAGGATCTACAGGATGCCAACCGGCAATAAAACTGTAGCAATATATGTCCAAATCTGAAACAGAGTGCATTTAAATAGGGTCTTTGATTAAACAAAACATTGCCAAGTGTTTTATGAGAGTTTAAAGCTGAGACACAGTAGGAGCTGTAAGTGCACATGATTAGAGTGGCACAGTGGTTATCACTGCTGCCTTACAGTGTCAACGACCTTGTTCATTTCTCATCTTGGTGACTGTCTGCATGCGTCTCCACCGGATGCTCTGGTACCTCCCACAGTCCAAAGATGTGCAGGTTAAGTTGATTGACAATGCTAAATTGTCCATAGTGTCCAGGGATGTGTACGTTGGGTGGACTAGCCATAGGGAATGCAGGGTTACAGGAATGGGCAGGGTGAGTCAGGGTGGGATGGTCTTTGGAGAGTTATTGGGGTGAATGGCCTGTTGCCATACAGTAGGGGTTCTACAATGGTGAAAAGCTTGGTTAACGTGATAGGTGTTAAAGAGTGTATGAAAGGGAAAAAAATGAAATGAAAAAGTTGGATACATTTTGGGATGGAATTCTGGAATTTCCTTCTTGGCACAGACACCATCACTACAATCATAAACTAGGACATTTAAAAGATCTGAAATAGAAGATGGACACTTCAGTACATTACTCTACTGTTTAGTCTACGGATAACCTCACGATTCTGCACTTCTCTAGCTTCCATCGAAACTTTACACAACAGCCACCCCCTACGGACAAACCCTATGCATACACAGAATCTGTTCAGATGAGGAGGAATGAGACAGACATCTGAAGGTGTTAAAGGTCACCTTCATAGGAACTCATTGATTGCCAGTTTGAATGTGCCACAGTGAAAAACTGTAATGACCTCCTCAGAAGACAGACTTGGGATACGTCTGATAAGGTACCCTTCATCGTCCAGTATCTCCCAGGGATAGAGAAACTATACCATAGTTTTTGCAGCCTTCAACCCATTATCAACGATGATGAGCACCTCACCAAGATCTTCCCCATGCCTCCACTTCTCACCTTCAAAACAACCTCCAAACCTGAAGCTCAGTAAACTACCCAGCCTTCAGGACAACATCGAATACAACACTACACAACTTCACAATGGTAATCTCTGCAAGAAATGTCAGATTTTCGTTATGGATGCTACCAGCACACATGGGAACACCACCCACCATGAGCACAGCAGATACTCATGTGACCCGGCCAACGTTGTCCATCTCATATGCTGCAGGCAACGATCTCCGAGGAATGGTACATTGGCAAAACCATGCAGATACTATGAAAATGGATGAATGAGCACTGCATAACAATTGCCAGACAGGGATGCTCCCTCCCAGTGCAGGAGCACTTAAGTAGTCAAAGATATTTGGCCTCAGATCTTCAGGTAAATGTCCTCCAAGTCGGGCTTCAGGATACACAACAATGCAGAGTTGCTGAGCAGAAACTGATAGCCAAGTTTGGTACCCATGAGGCCCCCTCTACCAGGATGTTGGGTTAATGTCACACTACAGGTGACCACACCACACAATGTATACACACACACATCATTACACAAACACACTCTCTCTCACACAGATCCTCTCTCATACACTGTCTCTCTCTCTTTCTCATACACGCACACAAAAACACCAATCCTCTCATTCACACACAGTCTCTCAAGCCCCCCCTCACTCTCTCTCACTCACACACACACACACACACATTCACTCTCTCTCTCCCCCTCTCCCACACACACATGAAGGTATGAAGTGAATTTGTTTTTGCAGATACATTTTTTTTCAAAAAGCACACAATTTAAGACGATCAATCAATGTGGTGTTTTGTAAATTCCCACTTGAAAAAAAACTAGTCTGATTCCAAACTAAAACACAAACAGATTCTAAACAAGACCTCACACCCAACATGCATTGTCTGACCTAAAATTTCACCTCTTCTTTACACTGATAAAACATTTATTTTTCTCAGGACCGTGAATTGAAGGGAATTCGGAAATTTACATATACATATTAATCAATTAAAACCTTCTAACTGATTAAAGATTAACAGCATCTTAGGTTTGTTTAGATCTTCATCAATGGTTTGAATCTTTGCTCTTTTACTTATAGATTCAGTGTCTAATGCTACCTCTCTCATTAACACCTGAAGGAGTAGGGCTCCTTAAGCTTGTGTTGTCGAAAAACCCTGTTGGACTACAACCTGGTGTCGTGCGATTTCTGACCGAAATAGATGAGCATAGACAGCCCTGAGCATTGCTTTTTTCTGCTGCAGATCGTCTCCTTTTGAAAACAACATTTCCCTTCCAGTACCTAGGCGTCCAGAGACTGTACTTCAGCTGTGGAGTTTCGGCCTTGCTTCCCACGAATCCCCGCGCTGAAGAAACCACTCCATCAGCCGCACGAGTGTGGCTCAGGAGTGCGCATGTGCAAACAGAACTACGCATGTCGCGGGATAGACCGTTCCTATTGGCCAACGGCATAGGACATCACGTGGTGTTGGGCTCCGAGGTTTCCTTGTTTAGAAGGAGGTGGAGGATCGCAAAGTCTCTCTGACTCTACAACCAATCAGGGGAGACAACTTTGTGCGAATAACTAAGGTGAAAGATTCTCCTGGCTCTCTCATCAGTCAAGAGATTTCCACTGTCTTGCCTTTCCTGCTGTACTCTCAATCTGGGGTTAGGTTGTTCGTTTGCTGGAACTGAAGAGGAAGTGCATCCAGGAAGGGTACAAACTCTGGAAAGGTTGGTCCAGGTCTCTCTTAAAGACATTGTCATCCTTTACTTTCTCAGAGTGACGAATTCGTTTGTCTGGCTCAAAGAATGACCTTTTTTTTAATATTCACGGTAAAGTGGATGGTTTCCCCCAGGCGATCGTAAATAGCCATTATTGCACTGAATGGCAGAATGGATTTGATGGGCCTACTTCGGCCCCTACATCTTACTGTTTAGTCATTGAGTCATTACAGCACCAAAAAAAAACCCTTTAGCAAGTTGAATCCAAGCTGAGTGACTCTGTATGGCAATCCAGTCTCAGCAATCTACTCCTCTGTTCTATATCCCCATTGCCCTGCACTCTTTTTCCTTGAAGTGAGCAACTTGTTTCATTGTAGAAAACTAATTGTCACCCCTTGTGTGCTACATGTTCATGACTCTCACTATCTGTATAAAGTTCTTCCACTTGCCTCTGTATATTGATCAAGAAGTATGGTCCTGTGTATTATGTGTATTTTTTTTGTCTAGTAAAGGTGACAATATATGGTTAGCAGCCTACCTGAAAAATATTTAGATCTGTGTCCTAAAGATGAAATAGTAAGAATGAATTTGTTAGTCAGCATGAACCAGTAGTGTTGGTGAATTAAGAGGGTATACATCAGTCATGACATAATTCAAATGAAGGGGGAGTGTTTCACATGGAGAATTACAGCTTCAGGAGAAGCAGAGAAGAAAGAATGTCCCATAGACTCAAGAATTGTCACTTCCACATTGCTATTCTCTATTTAAAGTACTTACCTTTGTAACTCCTTTCACAGGTCATCAGAAGGAACAGTTTTCAAACAGGAAACTCAAACCAAACATCACAAGGACTGACAGAACTCATCAGGACCTGAATATAATCAAGCTTGTAATTTGAAAGACAATTGTTTAATATGTTCTGTCTGCTTAAACATATTTTAAATAGCATTTCTGGGATAGCATTACAACAAGCACATACACCTGAGTTAAGGTATTCCAGTGCACCGCCTTAATCAGTTACACAGCGTGAGTGAGAGTGTTCTAGTGAACTAATTGTGGAAAGAGCTTTAACCCTTTGCACATCCTGGAAAAAACATTAACGGAGCATGTGTTCTTAGTGGACAATGCTTTAATTGGCCTTTGTCCAAGCCAGACAGATTCAAAAACATTCGCACTATGGAGAAACCGTGGAAATGTAGGGTCTGTGGGATGGGATTCTCTACACCATCTGCACTGGAAACACATCAACGCTGTCACACTGGGGAGAAGCCATTCACCTGCTCGGAGTGTGGAAAGACATTCACTCAGTCATCTTCCCTTCTGAAACACCGGCGGGTTCACACTGGGGAGAGGCCGTTCGCATGTTTTGAGTGTGGGAAGAGATTCAGTAATTCATCTCACCTGCTGACACACCAGCGAGTTCACACTGGAGAAAGGCCATTCATCTGCTGTGAGTGTGGGAAGATATTCAGTCAGTCGTCCAACTTGCTGATGCATCAGCGGGTACACACTGGGGAGAAACCATTTACTTGTTCTGAGTGTGGGAAGGGATTCAGTGACTCATCTGCTCTGCTGACCCACCAGCATATTCACACTGGAGAGAGGCCATTCACATGCTCTGAGTGTGGGAAGGGATTCAGTCAGTCATCCAATCTGCTGACACACCAGAGAGTTCACACTGGGGAGAGACCATTCACATGTTCTGAATGTGGGAAGGGATTCACTCAGTTAGCTCACCTGCTGACACACCAGCTTGTACACAGTGGGAAGAGGCCATTCACTTGCCCAGTATGTGGAAAGGGGTTCATTCAGTCCTGCAACTTGGTGATGCACCAGCGAGTTCACAGTGGGGAGAGGCCGTCTGTCTGCTCTCACTGTGGGAAAGGGTTCAGAGATTCATCCACTCTGCTGACACACCAGCGAATTCACACTGGGGAGAGGCCATTCATTTGTTCTGTCTGTGGGAAGAGATTCAGTCAGTCATCCAGTCTGCGGAGACACTGGCGAGTTCACACCAGGGACAAACTGTTCACCTGCTCAGAGTGTGGGAATGGATTCTCCCGTTTATCTAGCCTGCTGAGACATCAGCGAGTTCACAAGTGCTTACCGGGAATGGATTCTGCTGATGCTGTTAATTACACACGGGATTGAAACGTGTTCATTCTGAAAGTAAGAGACTGAAAGGGTTTCCTTCAGCTGGAATGATTGATCTCACTGCTTTACTTCCATTGGGGCTCTTTTTGACCCAAGGAGTGCACGTTTCCACTGAACTGATCCACAAAAGCTGAAGGACTACATTTATTTTGTTAAATAGTGTTTTTCCTACCTTGACAAATAAATATAGATTTTTGGCCCTGATCAATTGACTGTGCAGTTTGGGGTCAGGCCAGTACAGTCAGCTTCTTTGGCCTATGTCATGTTTTTGTGCTCCACCTGACCCTCCCCATCAGCATATCTATCTATTCCTTTCTCCCTCATAGATATCTAGCTTCAGCTAAAATACGCTCATTTTGTTCAAAAAAACTACTGGCTGTCCACAATATCCACATGCTCACCATTCACTGTGCAAGAGGCTTTTTCTCATGATTTCCCAGTCGTATTATTCACCCCTTAATCCTCTCTTTTCTTGAGAAATATGCCCTAGCCTGTTCACCCTTTCTTGATTTGCATATTAATGCTGTCAGCTCCTGTGAATCAGTGTTGCACCTTCTTCAATCCCTCCATTTCCTTTTGTTGAGTGAAATGTCATAAATGTAGATGGTACTACATGTGTAGTCAGAGGTAGTTAAGACCATGACACACAGACGCAGAAGTAGGACATTTAGCCCATCAAACCTGCTGTGACACTCAGTGTAATCCTGGATGATCTGATAATCCTCAATTGTGTTTCCCTGCCTCCATTTTCCTCTCCCACACTTTCCTCCCCATAACACTTGATTACTTACTGATTAAAAATTTGACCATCTCAGTCTGGAATATACTTAATGACCCAGCCTCAGTAGCCCTCTGTGGTTAAAAAAAATCCACAGATTCACTAAATTCTGAGAGAAGAAATTCCTCTTCTGGCTTAAACAAGCAACCCCCCAATTTGAGTTTAAGCCCCTGGTCTTAGACTCTCTCATGAAGGGAAACCACTTTCGCATATCTACCCTGTCCAGCCCTCTAAGCATCTTGTCTGTTTCAATAAAATTGCCTCTCATGCGTCTAGTGAAGTGTTTACTGACGCCAGTGATCCATTGAGAATTGCTGACTGCACATGTTATCTCCATGTTTTACAACTGATCTCTGTGCGTATGCAATAAAAAAGCCAATTTAAGAAAAAAATGACAAAAGAATCTACTTTGCTTTATAATTTTTTACATATACAAGCATATGTTTTAGTTACATTCTTTTCAATTTTGTTTGCTTGCTTTTTTTTCAAATATGTTGGACATTTATTACTGCCATGGTGCATACTCTTGGGTGTAAGTGGATACAAAGAACAAAGAAACCTACAGCACAGTAACAGGCCCTTCGGCCCTCCAAGCCTGCGCCGATCAAGATCCTCTGTCTAATCTGTCATCTATTTTCTAATGGTCTGTCCATTTGCTCCCTGCCCATCCATGTACCTGTCCGAATATATCTTAAAAGACCCTAACGTGTCTATGTCTACCACCTCCGCTGGCAATGAGTTCCAGGCACCCACCACCCTCTGCGTAAAGAATTTTCCATGCATATCTCCCTTAAACTTTCCTCCTCTCACTTTGAACTCATGACCCCTAGTAATTGAGTCCCCCACTCTGGGAAAAAGCTTTTTGCTATCCACCCTGTCTATACCCTCATGATTTTGTAGACCTCAATCAGGTCCCCCCTCAATCTCCATCTTTCTAATGAAAATAATCCTACTCTACTCAACCTCTCTTCATAGCTAGCACCCTCCATACCAGGCAACATCCTGGTGAACCTCCTCTGCACCCTCTCCAAAGCATCCACATCCTTTTGGTAATGTGGCGACCAGAACTGTACACAGTACTCCAAATGTGGCCGAACCAAAGTCCTATACAACCGCAACATGACCTGCCAACTCTTGTACTCAATACCCCGCCCAATGAAGGAAAGCATGCCATATGCCTTCTTGACCACTCTATTGACCTGTGTTGTCACCTTCAGGGAATAATGGACCTGAACACCAAATCTCTCTGTTCATCAATTTTCCCTAGGACTTTTCCATTTACTGTATAGTTCGCCCTTGAATTTGATCTTCCAAAATGCATCAACTCGCATCTGCCTGGATTGAACTCCATCTGCCATTTATCTGCCCAACTCTCCAGTCTATCTATATTCTGCTGTAATCTCTGACAGTCCCCTTCACTATCAGCTACTCCACCAATCTTAGTGTCATCAGCAAACTTGCTAATCAGACCACCTACACCTTCCTCCAGATCATTTACATATATCACAAACAACAGTGGTCCCAGCACAGATCCCTGTGGAACACCACTGGTCACAGGTCTCCAATTTGAGAAACTCCCTTCTCCTACTACCCTCTGTCTCCTGTTGCCTAGCCAGTTTTTTATCCATATAGCTAGCACACCCTGGCCCCCATGTCACTTCACTTTCTCCATCAGCCTGCCATGGGGAACCTTATCAAACGCCTTACTGAAGTCCATGTGTATGACATCTACAGCCTTTCCCTCATCAATCAACTTTATCATGTCCTCAAAGAATTCTATTAAGTTGGTAAGACATGCCCTTCCCTGCACAGAACCATGTTGCCTATCACTGATAAGCCCATTTTCTTCCAAATGGGAATAGATCCTATCCCTCAGTATCTTCTCCAGTAGCTTTCCTACCACTGACGTCAGGCTCACCGGTCGATAATTACCTGGATTATCCTTGCTGTCCTTTTTAAACAAGGGGACAACATTAGCAAGTCTCCAGTCCTCTGGGACCTCACCCGTGTCTAAGGATGCTGCAAAAGAAGTAGCCCCCAATAATACAGATGTACTAGAATCCTTGGATTCTGGAAAAAATGCCACAGATTTGGAAAACTGCCAATGTGAGATCTTTATCCAAAAAGGACAGAGACAAAAGAAAAATCAGGTATCTATAGGCCAGTGAGTTCAATATCTGTTAGAACATAGAACATTACAGCACAGTACAAGCCCTTCGGCCCTCGATGTTGTGCCAACCTGTCATACCGATCTCAAGCCCATCTAACCTACACTATTCCGTGTACATCCATATGTTTGTCCAATGACAACTTAAATCTACCTAAAGTTCGCAAATTTACTGTTATTGGAGTAGAGTTCAAATCTATTAAAAAGGATGTTATAGCAGATCAGCCTTCTTCTGAATTCCAATGAGTACAGGCACAACCAACTTAACCTGTCCTCATAAGACTAATATATTACATCCACTGGTTTCCCTTTATCTCTCCTGCTTGATACCTCTTCAAAAATTTTAATAAATTTATGAGGCATTGTCTCCCCTTCAAGAAGCCATTAGAACTCTGCTTGCTTGTATCTTATGCTTCTAACTGCTCTGCTATAACATCCTTTTTAATAGATTTGAACTCTACTCCAATAACAAATATTGAACTCACTGGCCTATAGATACCTGATTTTTCTTTTGTCTCTGTCCTTTTTGGATAAAGATCTCGCATTGGCAGTTTTCCAATTCTGTGGCATTTTTTCCAGAATCCAAGGATTCTAGTACATCTGCTATATTCGGAGCTACTTCTTTTAACATCATAAGATGTATCCCGTCAGGTTCAGGGGACTTATTGGTCTTTGTCCCATTAGTCTCCCAATAAATGTTTCTTGAGTGGTGGTTAGTGTTTATTTCTTGTTTAGCCCATGAATTATTTGGTATTGTTTTCCACTCCTGTGAAGACTATTGCAAACTATTTGTTCAACTCCTCTGTCATTTCCTGGTTCCCCATTAGTTCCCCAGCCTTGTTCTCAGAGGGGGCCTAAATTCATTTGACCTGTCTCTTTGTTATATATCTTTGTTACAAGACAATGTATGGCTTAGAAGGCGTGGATGCTAGGAAGTTGTTTCCGTTAGGCGGGGAGACTAGGACCCGTGGGCACAGCCTTAAAATTAGAGGGGGTAAATTTAAAACTGAAATAAGGTGACATTTCTTCAGCCAGAGAGTAGTGGGCTAGTGGCATTCATTGCCGCTGAGTGCAGTGGAGGCCGGGACGTTGGATGCCTTCAAGGCAGAGATTGACAAATTCTTGATCTCAAAAGGAATCAAGGGCTACGGGGAGAGTGCAGGGAAGTGGTGTTGAAATGCCCATCAGCCATGATTTAAATGGCGGAGTGGACTTGATGGGCCGAATGGCCTTACTTCCACTCCTATGTCTTATGGTCCTGTGGTCTATAATTTAAAGAAGCTCTTACGCATCTTGATATTTCTTGTAAGTTTATCTTCTCCCTTTTTTGTTCCTGGTCATACTTGGTTGTTTTTGAATTATAGAATATCTACGGTATGGAAGCAGGCCATTCAGCCCATCGAGACCATACCAACCCTCTGAAGACCGTTCCACCAACCTCTCCCTGAAAGCCTGCATTTCCCGTGGCTAATTATGAGGCAATTTAGCATGGCCAATCCATCTAACCTGCACATCTTTGGAGTGTGAGAAGAGGACATTGTACCCAGTAGAAACTCACACAGACACAGGGAGAATATGCAAACTCCACACAATCACCCACGGCTGGAATTCAACCTAGGTCCCTGATGCTGTGAGGCAACGATGCTAACCACTGAGCCACCATGCTGCCAGTTTGGGCTTTGTGGCTTACAGACTGGTATGGAAGAAATGTGTTCAAATTCAGGGGATACTGGTACCAGTACCAGGGAAGGAGGGAGCAGTCTCAATGGGATGGATTCCACCCAAATAATGCTGGGACCAGAGTCCTGGTGAATCTTTTTACTTGGGCTGGAGATAGGACTTTAAAATAAATAGTTGGGGAAGGGTGCAGGTGTTTCAGTTGCATAGAAAATTACGTAAATTGTTTAAGGGAGGAGGCTCAGGAGAAATTATTAAAGTTTTCAGACAGAGAGTTTGGTAACAGTCAGGAATCTAGTTTCACGTACAGCAGATAAGGGACAACTATGAGAAGGGGTTGGTCAATGCAGGATTGAGCGTGTTCTACTTAAATGGTGCAGTATACAATATTGTGGGTAGTTTTGGGCCTCATATCCAAGGATGGATGTACTGGCCTTGGAGGGGTTTCAGAGGAAGTTGACAAGAATGATCTGGAAATGAAGGGCTTGTCTTTTGAGGAGGGATTAAACACCCTGGGTCTGTGCTCAATGGAGTTTAGAAGGATGAAGGGGGGATTTTATTGAAATTTACAGAATACAGAGAAGCCTGAATAGAGTGGACATGGAGAAGTTGTTTTTATCAGTAGGAAAGAGGCTGAGGGGTGGCCTTATAGAGGTTTATAAAATCATGAGTGGTATGGATAAGGTAAATAGCCAAAGTCTTTTCCCCAGAGTAGGGAAGTCCAAAACTAAAGGCCATAGGTTTAAGGTGAGAAGGGAAGTTTTAAAAAAGGATCTGAGGGTAACTTTATCATGCAGAGTGTGGTGCATGTACGGAACGAACTGTGATAGGAATGGTGGAGGCAGGTACAATTACAAATTTGAAAGGCATCTGGTTGGGTATATGAATTGGGAGAGTTTAGAGGGATATGGACCAAATGCTGGCAAATGGAACTAGCTCAGATTGGGATTCTTGTCAGTGCAACCAAGTGGGACTGAAGGGTCTGTTCCTGTGCTGCATGATTCTATGACTAGGACCCGAGCACATAGCCACAGAGTGAAGGGATGACCCTTTAAAATTGAGATGAGGAGGAATTTATTCAGCCAGAGGGTGATGACTCCGGGGAACTCGTTGCTGCAGAAGGCTGTGGAGGCCAAGTCTTTGAATATATTTAAGACAGAGTTTCATAGGTTCTGATTAGTAATGGGATCAAGGGCTACAGGGAGTAGGCAGCAGAAATGGGTTGAGAAACATATCAGTTGTGATCAAATGGTGGAACAGACGCAAAAAGCTGAATGGCTTACTTCTGCTCCTACATCTTACGGCCTTTTTAAACTTTCAAGCACAGTAGTAGTGAAGTGTATCCCACCAGAATTCCCTTCTACCCCACTTGTGGTGACAGTACCCCACCCCCCTCCACCACCAACCATGTAATTACAAGGCAGGATAATAAATCATCTGTCTATAATATGTGTCACATGACAACACCAGAAATATCAATGTTGTTATGCTACCTGTGCAGAATGATAACCTCAAAAGTAATAAATTCACATCCACACCAATGGAATGAACTGAATGACACAGATTCATTTTCTCAAATACTTGACTTTAATGGTTAAATCGAAGTGCTCGTTATTATGATCCCAACTGATGTTACTGCTGGTTAAGTCAGATTCCAGGCAGGAATCCATCTTAGAATCAGAGATCTATGCCCAGAAGAGGGCCCTTTGGCCCATCACATCTGCACCAGTCAATAACATCCACCCAACTATTCTAATCCCATTTTCTCGCACTTGGCCCATAGGCTTGTCATCTCAGATACTTAAATGTCACAAGGGTTTCTGCCTCTACACCCTTTACATACAGTGAGTTCCAGATTTCCATCACCTTCTGGGTAAAACCCAAAATTAAAAATCTGTCCTGGTCCACCTACATTGACACGACAGTCAAGAAAGCACAGCAATGCCTCTACTTCTTCAGGAGGCAAAGGAATTTTGACAAGTCCATAAAAACTCTTACAAATTTTTATAGGTGCACTATAGAAAGCATCCTATCTGGATGCATCGCAATGTGGTATGGCAACTGCTCTTCCCAAAACTGAAAAACACTACAGAGGGGTGTGCGCACAGCCCAATCCATCACACCAACCAGTATTCTATCTATTGAGTCAATACTCTGTGGAGTTAGAGGAACACAACAGGTTAGGCAGCATGAAGGAGCAGGAGAGATGACGTTTTGGGTCAGGACCATTCATCAGGACTGAGGAGGAGGAAGGGAGCTGGGAAATAATTAGACGGAGGAGGGGTGGGACTGGGGGAAGGTAGGTGGAATGGTGATAGGTGGACGCAGGTAGAGGTAGTTGGGAAGGGTGGGGTAGATAAATGGAGAAGATGGACAGGTTATGTCAGGTCCGTCTATTTATTTCCCAGCTCCCTTCCCCTTTCCCAGTCCTGATGAGGAGTCAGGGTGGCTTTACCAGAGGAGACAGAGTGATGGTGGAGGATTGTTTTTCAGACTGGACTTCTGTGAACAACAGTGATCCGCAGGGATCAGTACTGGGTCCACTTTTGTTTGTAATTTATATAAATGATTTGGATGTGAGTACAGGAGGCATGGTTAATAAGTTTGCAGATGACACCAAAATTGGTGGTACAGTGGACGGTGAAAAAGGTTATGTAAGATTACAAAAAGATCTTGATCAATTGGGTCAATGGGCTGAGGGGTGGTAGATGGAGTTTAATTTGGATAAATGCAAGGTATTATATTTAGATAAAACAAACAAGCGCAGGATTTATACAATTAATGGTAGGCCTCTAGGTAGTGTTGTAGAACAGAAAAACCAAGGGGTTCAGGTACATTTCTTGGAAATTTGAGTCACATGTAGACAGCGTGGTTACGAAGACATTTAGTACACTTACCTTCATTGCTCAGATCTTTGAGTGTCTGAGTTGGGCTGTCATATTGAGGTTGTACAGGTTGTTGGTGAGACTTCTTCTGGAATACTGTGTGCGCCCTGTTATAGGACGAATATTATTAAACTGAAGAGGGTTCAGGAAAGGTTTACCAGGATATTGTTCAGAACGGAGGGTTTGAGTCATAAAAGCAGGCTGGATAGGCTGAGATGTTTTTATTGGAGGGGTGATCTTATAGAGGTTTATAAAATCATGTTAGGCATTGATAAGATGAATGACAAGGCACTTCTCCCTAGGATGGGGGAGTTCAAAACCAAGGGGCATATTTTTAAGGTAAGAGGAGAAATATTTAGAAAGGACATGAGGGTAAACTTTTTTACACCGTGTGGTTAGTGAGTGGAATGAACTGGCAGAGGAAGTGGTGGATTCAAGTACAGTTACAATGTTTAAAAGACATTTGGATAAGTATATGAATAGGAAAAGTTTGAAGGGATATGGGCCAAATGCAGGCAGGTGGGACTAAATGAAATTCCTGCAGTGTGGAAACAGGCCCTTCATCCCAACAAGTCCACACTGACCCTGAGAGCATCCCACCTAGACCCATTCCCCAAACCCACCTAGTTTACACACCCCTGAACACTATAGGCAATGTAGTATGGCCAATCCACCTAGCCTGCACATCTTTGGACTGTGGGAGGAAGGCAGAGCACCTGGAGGAAACCCATGCAGACATGGGGAGAATGTGCAAACTCCACAAGGACAGTTGCCTGAGGGGGAAATCGAACCCAGGCCCCTAGCACTGTGAGGCAGCAGTGCTAACCATTCAGCCACTGAAATAAATAGGGACACGGGGAGGCGGATAGAAGATGGATAAAGGAGAAGATAGGGTGAGAGGAGACAGATAGGTCAAAGAGGTGGGGTTACAGCCAGTGAAGGTGAATGTAGGAGGGGAGTTAGGGAGGGGATAGGTCAGTCCATGAAGGACATCCTCCCTGGACTGACCGATCCCCTCCCTAACTCCCCACCTACATTCACCTTCACTGGCCGTAACACCACCTCTTTGACCTGTCTGTCTCTCACCCAATCTTCTCCTTTATCCATCTTCTATCCACCTCCCCCGTCTCTCTATTTACTTCAGAATCCCCTTCCCCTCCCCCATTTCTGAAGAAGGGCCTTGACCCAAAACGTCAAACTTTCCTCCTCTCCTATGCTGCTTGGCCTGCTGTGTTCATCCAGCTTCACACCATGTTGTCTTTTAACTGTACTTGCATTCACTATTTTCTCATTAACAATGTAGACACTACCCCACTTATGGGCATTTTCCTAAAGCTCAAAAAATTCTGGAGCTGTGTGAGAAACCTTTGAGGCCCTATTATTTACCATGCACACTCATGAGTACTCTAGAATAAACAAAAGATCATTAGTGCACACAAACTATTCACTCTGCAGCCAGGCTTCAAAAATGATTTTAAAAGAAATTGCCATGGTGACATATTACATATTAACTATAAATTTCTGATACTGAAAGAAAATACTCATTTTTGACTAAATCAAAAGTAGGACTGATATATGCACATAAATCCCACAGTTCACATCACACATCAATGAAGCGTGCAAAAATAATAAGGTGTAGAGCTGGATGAATATAGCAGGCCAAGCAGCATCACAGGAGCAGGAAAGCTGAGGTTTCGGGCCAAGACCTCAGCTTCTCCAGCATCTGCAGTTACTACTATCAATGAAGGTGCAAGTTGGTTAGCTCAATAGCTCGTTTAGGATGCTACTAGTTCCTACTATCAATGAAGGTGCAAGTTGGTTAGCTCAATAGCTCGTTTAGGATACAGAGAAACACCCATAATGTGGGTTCAATTCCTGCACCAGCTGAGGTTACCTTGAAGGGCTCTCCTTTTTCAATCTTTCCTCCTACTTGAGCCTCAGCTTAAACTACCCACCAGTCATCTCTGTTTCTGATAAGAGAGCAGCCGGTAGAACTACAGCACTTTTACCTTTATCAATGAAGCATGTATTCAGAGTATACCAATAGTCAGTATGCGTTTCAGCGTCAGTCATTGATGCAATTGTCCACATAATCAACAACACTTTACCAACCCCCACATGGAGAATGGTCCTCATTCCAGCTCCAGATCCTCCATAATTCTCTCAATTTTCAGGGGGAGAAGGCTTTCCCTGATACAAATAGTAGAGCACTTACTTAGCACATGAAAGGTTGTGTGATCGATGCTCAGGTTCTTACTTAAGGTTGGCACAGTGGCTGGGCGGTTAGCACTGCTGCCTCAAGCACCAGGGACTCACTAAAGAACTGATCATTGACTTCAGAGAGAAAGGAGAACATAACCCATCTACAGCAACAGAGCTGAAGTTGAGAGGATGAAGAGCGTTAAGTTCCGCGGGGTAACGATAACTGAAAACCTGTCCTGCACTGCCCACACAGATGCAACAGTCAAGAAAGCACAATAACACCTCTTCTTCCTCAGGTGGCTCAGGAAATTAGGATGTCCATAAGGAACCTCACCAACTTCTTTTCATGCGCAATTGAAAGTGTACCATCTGGTATGGCAACTGCTCTGTCCAGGACCATAAGAAACTACAGGAGATGGTGTGCACAACCCAAGCCATCACATAAGTCAGAGATAACACATTATAGAGCTGGAAGAACACGGCAGGCCAGGCAGCATCAGAGGAGCAGGAAAGTTGACGTTTTGGATCAGGCCCCTTCCATCCACGGACTCTATTTACATGGGTCACTGCCATAGAAAGGTTGCTAACATCATCAAAGACCCATCACACCCTGGTAATGATCTCCTAAATGTCTTCTTTCAGGTAGAAGATACAGAAGCCTCATCACACGCACCAGCAGGTTCAGGAGCAGCTTCTTCTCAGCAGTTATTAGATGGATCAATGTACTCTCTCGCCTCAAAAAATGCTGATCTTGCTAATGTTGAACTCACCTAGTGTACACCCTGTGCAATATGACCTGTGCATCTCTGTCTAAGATGTTTTGATCGGCACATTCTCGCTTACTATGATCTGCCTGTACTGCTCATAAACAAAGCTTTTCACTGTACTTCAGTACATGTGACAATAAATCATCAGTCAATCAAGTTCAATTTCAATCAGGTTCTGAGGAAGGGTCACCAGACCAGAAACATTAACTCCGTTTTCTCCCTCACAGATGCTGTCAGACCTGCTGAGCTTTTCCAGTAACTTTGTTTTTGTTCCTGATTTACAGCATCTGCAGTTCTTTTGGTTTCAATTCCTCGGGGTGCTCAAGCTCCTCCCACGGTCCAAAGATATGCTGGTTAGGTGGATTAGCCGAATTAAATAAAAGTTTAGAGGGATTGGGTTGTGTCTTTTTGGAAAATTTGGTGCAAACTTGAAAGGTCGAATGGCCTTTATCTGCCGTGTAGGGATTCTATGTCAGGCACAAAAGACAGGTTCAGTGTTGATGGAGCTCCTGTGCTGTTTAAAGTCAAACTGTATGGCCTTGCAGCAAAATGAAGCAATAAATCTGACAAAATTACACCCTGCACTCTCCCTCAACTACAGCATGCCCAGCTTCTAAGGTGCAGACAGCGTCGCAGTCCAACGTATGCGCATCGTGGGGATCCTTGTCAAGTTCGTTTTCGGAGACCCTCACAGGCTTGATGCAATAGCAACACTGACCTGTTTAGAAAAACACAAATCCTTTATTACCAAGCAAGTACAAGCTGTGGAGAATCACTGTACTCAACATGGCACAGAGTGCAGAGTCTCGTAAGTAATTCTCCCCAAGTAGCGGACAGTCCCCGCTTTTTATACTTTACTAAGTACATAATACAGAAAAGAATTTCACATCTCGCAATGACATGATACATGAAGTAATTATTACAACAGACAAAGACAGGATACAAAACAATTATTACATCAAGAACATAAAAGACCAGGATATTGATCGTTCGTGAAGTGGCTGCTAATGGCAGGAGGCAATTTCAAGTTGTTAACGAGACAGATTGTAATTTCAAGTTGCCGATGTGTCTGGCTGGAACAAAGTCAGTGCCCTGGCCCCCTTGTCAGAGACAGAGGTTACATACTTCAGAAGTCTCACACCTTTACAAACGTTCCTCACTTCACCTTATTTGAGACAGTTTAACTCTAATTCTATTCAGTCAGGAAGCTTAAGGCAGCGTCTGCGTACCGATGTGTAGGCAGATAAAGGACATTAATTTATACAAGTACAGAAATCAATGGGATGTTATCCCAATAACATCTCATTCCCGCCTTTTATTATTTCATGATAACCTCTATCGGGGCCGAGAAGGGAGCTACCAGCCTGTTAAACACAAGTCTGCAGCAAGGGTTCAGGCATGCCATAAATGTACAGCAGATAGTTATGACAACTACTAGAACAATTAACCCATGTAGCAAGTGTGAGCCCCAAGAACCGCTCATAAGCCATCCTAACAATCTCTCCCCAGGTTGGGTCCCTCTCTGTACTTTTCCAACTGCCCCTGTATGGCTTGCATAGCCTGGATAATGTTATAGGACTCATTGGTGACATGGATAATACACTTGTCCCCTATAATAGTGCATACTCCTCCTGCTGAGCCAGTTGATAGTCCACTGCATACCGTGTTTGCTGAGCATGGAGCTGAAGTCCGGCTAATTCTTGGTTGACTGCCTCCAGTGCCATTATTGTGCTGTTTCCCAGGGCAGTGAGTCCACATATAAGGTAATTTCGATTTTTTTTGCAGCCACCACCCCTGGGGAGCCTCCCAAGCTGACAGTTCCCAGGAAGCCGTATTCTCAAGGAAGAGCCCAAGGCAATTGGGTTCTGCCATGCAGCACAAAACTCCCGGCTCAGGTAGCCTGTGACAATTCACCATTGAATTCGTGCTTGTTGGGGACAAGGGACAGTGAGGGGCCCAACGGTCCCAACTGCAAACAACACCGGCAAAGTTGGAGTGGCAGTCGTTGAAGGTCCCATTAAGGAGGAAAACAAATCCCTTTTTAGCCTGGTAGCAGGGAACAGACTCATGTATTTCTTGATAGTTATGCCAGGAGGACTGACTCTTATATGGATGGAAGTTTGCGGAGTTAAATGGAAATGACCCGTAGTCCATTTTTATATGGGTGATATTGCAATCCCCACAAGTCCACTGAATGCCTAGGGTCACAGTTATTGGCTTAGATTCTAAGCAGGGGCAGTTCAACAGTCCTCCTCTACTGGTGCAATTTCTCTTTACGCACTGATGGGGCCAGGAAACATTATGGGGGTGATTAGCGGCTAGAGCAGGCACACAACAAGTCCCAGTTCCATTAAAGCAAAACAGATAGCTGCTGGGACTTGTACAGTTAGCCCCTTCCTTCCCATGCCTAGGTCTAGTGTCCACACAACCAGAGGGGCCATTAACTACCAATTCCACACACCTACCCTGCACAACTCTCGTTCAAGTTCCCCTCTCCCCTCGGCAAGGCTTACTGGAATATTCTACTTCATAAAGCTGACTAGGGTTCCAGGCTGGTGTTGCCACAAATAACGCTTCAGGCCGTGCTAGCAGGTAACATGCTGTCTGATTCCCATGCAGTGGATGTGTGTCCTATAAAACAGATTGTCCTGCTGGCCATGCACAGGCAGAATAATACTCAGTCCAATGGTTAAATTGCAAGCTGATGAGGAAATCCACCATTTACAGTAACTCAAGTGGATCCAGCGATTCTGTCCTTTAACTTTAAGAGCTGTTGGAGTCTGAAGAAGCACTTGGTCCTTTCCACCTTGGGGCGATCCCAGTCCCGGACACGTACAAAATCTCCAATCTGCGGCCGCGAAGACCGATCCTGAATCTTGAGGTCTTGGTCCGGTGTCTGCGGAGGTGGTCCAAAGGCGCACTTCACCTGCAAATGGAGAAACTTTAAAGATGATGTTAATTGTCGGAAGTACCTTTGCATTTCTTCTCCCATCACATTTAGGTCAATTTGGGTGGGTGGGCTGGTATTGGCATCCCAGGGTGTTCTGCTGGGTCGGCAATAGACTATTTCTGCTGCTGAAAGCCCAGTAGTAGAGTGGGGTGTTATCCGCATGTGATACAAGGCTAGTGGCAAAACCTTCAGCCAATTAAGGTCGGTCTCTAATGTCAACTTGGTCAGTTTAGTTTTGAGTGTTCCGTTAGCTCTTTCCACTATCCCTGCTGCCCGGGGGTGGTAGGCACAGTGGAATTGCTATTGGATGCGTAACGTATCGCACAGTTCCTTATTAATCTTCCCTACAAAGTGAGGGCCATTGTCTGAACTAATTTGTTGCGACACTCCAAACCTCGGTATTATTTCAGTTAATAATAGTTTTACTACTGTTGAGGCTTTGTTGTTTGTCATTGGGAAAGCCTCTATCCACCTATTGAATACATCTACAATGACAAGACAATATTTATAACAGTTTACACGCGGTAATTCAGTAAAATCTAGCTGAATGCATTAAAACGGTCCACGTGGCAAGGGTGTTTTTCCTGGTGAGCATCTCACCCGCCGACCCACATTGTTTTGCTGGCATGTGAGACATGATGCTATACGAGACTGGGCTGCCTCAGTCAGTCTGGGGTGCCACCAGGTACGGAGCATAATACCACTCATTCCCTCCTTGCCAAGGTGAGTGTCAGTATGCAGAGTCAACAAGCATAGGTAACAAAGTATCAGGTATACACACTTGGCCGACTGGGGTAACCCAAAGGCCTGAGGACGCAGAATGCAAGCATCCATGCGCCTTCCAAATATGCTTTTCAGAAGCAGGGGCATCCCCCTGTAAGTGCCAAACAGTGACTAAATCTGGCATGCCCGTCTTGTCCAAAGGAGGCATTCGATTTACCGCCCGCTTGTTCATAGAGGGTAAAATAAAAATTTGGTCTGCAGCAGCCTGTTTAGCAGCCAGATCAGCCGGAGTGTTGCCCCGAGTAACTATAGAATCATGGAGGCATGAGCAGTGCATTTGATAAAAGCCAATTGTTTAGGGAGGAGGATCGCCTGGAGAAGGCTTTTAACATACAGGGAATTCTGGATGGGTGTACCTGAGGACGTTAAAAATCCACACTGGGTCCGGAGAAGGGAGTGGAGCATCAGTAAGGGCCGGGTGGGGAGAGGTTAGAAATTGGTTCCTTAGTAAGCAGTCATGTGAGGGTTCGCTTGGAAATGTGACTGGGTTAATAGCGGAGCAGGAAGAGATAAGGAATAAATCGCAGAGAGAATCTGGGAACGAGGGGGTAATCCCTGAGCCACAGTGTCCAGGCGAGTGGAGTGGTAGGCAACTGGTCGTTATAATTCAAGTTTAAAGGGCCTACTGTAAATCTGTCAGTTTCAGTATGACGTATGTGTGTGTGTAAGTGATGTAGTAGACTGCCCAGTTATGTTCTTGATATCTGAAGAATGGCAGCACATACATAAGGGGAAGAAACAGGAATGTGGGGTTGAAGCCACAATGAGATCAGCCATGATCTTAGTGAATGGCAGAGCACATTTGCAAGGCTGAACAGCCTACTCCTGCTCTAAGTCCTCTGTTCACTATTGAGGAATAGCAGGGCGGGGAGGGCGATTTTTCAGTGAAGGCCTGCAATACAATCACTGCCGTAACAGAGCTGTACGGTACAAAGCAAAGTAATCAAATTAACAGCTGATAAATCATACAAACACAGTAGAAATGCTGCAGCATGTAGTGGGGGTTCAGGATTGGCTGGCTTTAATCACGTGGCTTCATTGTAGCCCTGGTGTATGCAGAAGCAGCAGACCAGAGTAGGATGACTGTCCACGTACAGGCTGTAAACAGTGAAGACTGGGATGGGGCAGGGGATTGGGTTCAGAATAGGAGTATTCTCTCCATCACCTTGTGGACTTAAGGGGTGCAACAAGGAGCGTAGACTGACCCATGGCAGCTATGACGCTAGTGGTAGTGAGGCAGATCCACACACGGGGTAGGGCAGCTTCAATACCCACGCCACATGATGACTGCTGTCAGATAGGAAGAAGGACAACAGGGTTAGTACACAGGAGGAATCTCTGCTCTGTGTCATGTCTCATTTGCACAGTGTCACAATATCCCATTTGCCAAAATGAACCAGGGAGGCAGATGGGCACTAACATTGCAATGGTGTCCTGAACTTAGAGAGAGAGTGGCAGGAGGGGGAAGAAAGCTCCAGTTCATTTAAAAAATTACCAAGCAAGAGTTGGATGTTTTGGAGATGTGTGTGTACATCACCATCAGTCAACAACTAGTCAAGAATTATAGTGTAAATTGACCAAATTACAGAAATTCTCGGAGAGAATAAATGTTTCAGGTCCAGCAACCCTTCCTCAAAATGGGAATGAATGAATGGATGATGGGCCCTAGGACCCAGCGGAGCCACAGCTGTGGGAGAAATCACAACTGGCAGTTTCAAGAGGTATCAATTACCTGGATAAGTGGTTGTGAATTTCAAAACAATGGCACATGCCATTGATGGAAAGGCGCTCCCTTGCCTTAAAGCAGGGAGGGGGGTGTGCAATTTCAGGGTGCTGAATATCTCGAATGGTTTCTGGTCTATCCCGGTTTGGCAGGACCAGTACAAATTTGCATTTACTTTTAAAGGACAACAGTACACGTGGAGTTGTCTGCCACAGGTTTTACATAATAGCCCCAGCATTTTCCACCAGTGTATGGCAGACTGTTTAAAAGATTTCAGTGAGCCACACAGGCTTGTACAGTACGTGGACGACATCCTGTTGTTCACAGACAATAGTGAGGAACATGGCCCCCTACTTAGTGAGTTATTACGACTCCCATGCAAGAGCGGGTTGAAGGTAAACCCGAAGAAGGCACAGATAGGGTTGAGGGAGGTCAAGTTCCTGGGACTGACTCTGAGGGCTGGAGAGCGCAGCATAGATGCAGCACAGGCTAAAGAGGGCTTGGGGGGTTGGCTTGGTACATTTGAACAGTGCCCAGGATGTAATCTATACAATCTTAGAACATTGAACATAGAACAACACAGCGCAGAACAGGCCCTTCGGCCCTCGATGTTGCGCCGACCTGTGAACTAATCTAAGCCCCTCCCCCTACACTATCCCATCATCATCCATATGCTTATCCAAGGACTGGTTAAATGTCCCTAATGTGGCTGAGTTAAGTACATTGGCAGGCAGGGTGTTCCACGCCCTTACCACTCTGAGTAAAGAACCTGCCTCTGACATCCGTCTTAAATCGATCACCCCTCAATTTACAGCTGTGGCCCCTTGTACAAGCTGAAGTCATCATCCTCGGAAAAAGACTCTCACTGTCCACCCGATCCAATCCACTGATCATCTTGTATGTCTCTATTAAATCCCCTCTTAGCCTTCTTCTCTCCAATGAGAACAGACCCAAGTTCCTCAGCCTTTCTTCACAGGGCCTGCGCTCCAGACCAGGCAACATCCTGGTAAATCTCCTCTGCACCTTTTCCAATGCTTCCACATCCTTGCGGTAATGGGGCGACCAGAACTGTACGCAATATTCCAAATGAGGCAGCACTAGCGATTTGTCCAATTGCATCATGACATCACGGCTCCGGAACTTGATCCCTCTACCAATAAAACCTAACACACCGTAAGCCTTCTTAACAGTACTATCAACCTGGGTGGCAACTTTCAGAGATCTATGTACATGGACACCAAGATCCCTCTGCACATCCACATTACCAAGAATCTTTCCATTGACCCGGTATTCTGCCTTCCTATTATTTCTCCCAAAGTGAATCAGCTCACATTTATCCGCATTGAACTCCATTTGCCACCTTTCAGCTAAATTCTGCAGTTTATCCAAGTCTCCCTGCAACCTGCAACATTCTTCCACACTGTCCACCACTCCACCGACTTTAGTGTCATCTGCAAACTTACCAACCCATCCACCTATGCCTGCGTGCAAGTCATTTATAAAAATGACACACAGCAGTGGTCCCAAAACAGATCCTTGAGGCACACCACTAGTAACTGGTTAGTCTTTCGATCAGGGGCCCTTGACATAATTAAACACATCTCTTGTGGCTTCCAAGGGGTGTCGTCCTACATTGTATTTTGACCCCCTTATGTTGGGTTTGGGTAAGGGACCGTGTGATTAGGAAATTGTCGGAGATTTTTCTTACGGGGGTCCTTCTTTAGGGGATGGCTATTCAAGGGTCTCTTCCAAACTCTGTCCTCACATTCACTATCCTCTGCTTGTGAGTCGGGACTATCATATTCTTCATTACTTGTAGAATCGCTGGAAACGCTAGACGGGTGCTCGAGTGAACTGCACCCAGGACTTATGTTTCCTGAGGCTTCGCTTATGGGTTTTAAAAGAATCTTGTCGTCCCTCCTTTTGTTCACTAATGGTCGGTTCTGTATTCTGTTTCCTGTTTGTCTGTTTAGTTTTAGACCTGGTATGACAGGAGATAGGGTCTGTACAAGCCGCAGGTTTGTCGGGGATTCATGTGGGCTGATTACTGAAGGGCTTGGAGGTTCTATAGGAGGTTTAGTTTGGTCAGCGTACGGTGGTGGAGATAGGGCTACGGGCGATTGCTGGGGCTGATGGCAGTGTCGGGGTGCCTGCAGATGTGGGTTGGCCAAGGATGGGTAGGGTTGTGGAGGGGGTCGTGATCCCAATGGGGCAGAGGGGTGCCTTCCCCAGTCTTCCTCATCTGTATCATTAATTTGGAGCAACATCGGTATACCAGATATGTCAGGAGGTACCTCCGATTTTTTGTTTTCTGTCAACACGGCCTGCCGCTCTAGTCCCTGTTCTTTGTCACGTTGTTCTCTCTCCTGCCTTTCTTGTTTAACTCTTTCCCTTTCATTCATCTCATGATCCTCACACTGCAGCTTTAAAACCTCCCAAGTTTTAGGTTTCCCCTCATTATCACAGGCACTGATCCCTCTCCTACGTGCATTATCCACCCAACTGGCCAGTTTTGATTTTTCAGTCAGCTCCTCAGCTCTCTTTCTCCAGAATGACATTAACCCTTTCCAGTGCCTCTTCTGCTTTAGTACATAGATCTATATTCCACATTCCCCTAATGGCCAATTCTCATTTCCCAATTTTCTTGTTTAAGCATGCCGACAGACGTCTGTACTGTACTTCATTTTCGGGGTCATCGCAGCATAACCAATGTAAAGGGGTTTCGACACTCGACTTATCCAGCGCTTTCACTTTTTACTTGTTTCTATATACTACACCAGTGTCCTTAGTCTCAACACCCACTTCAGGGTCCTGACCTTCGCGTGGGGGATTTCCCCTCTTAACAATTGGTCTAAGGCAGGGTGATTTGGACAGACAGACACTGTAACTATTCTATACCTAGGTCCTATACTAACACCCCTCCCTTTTCCCTATTGCCCGACACAGGGAGTCACCCCCGGTCACCGGGGGACTCTATCCTCACAGAATTTTTTTCTTTTCAGTTACTTGTCCCAGGGACTTTAGCCCCGGCCACCTGGGGAATCGAATCTCCCGGATTCTTCCCTGTTACCTGACCGAGGGACTCTAACCCGGGCCACTGGGGAGCTCTAACCTCCTGGATTTTTTTCCCATTTACCTGACCGGCCGCCGGGGAACTCTAACCTCCCGGATTTCTTTTCCCAGTTCCACCGGGGAACTCTAACCTCCCCGATTTCTCTTCCCAGTTCCACCGGGGGACTCTAACTTCCCAGCTTTCTTTTCCCAGTTCCACCAGGGGACTCTAACCTCCCTGATTTCTTTACTAACCTGGGGACTCGAACCTCCAGATGTTAGGATTTAGCAGTGTTCAAGACCGTGAGTTGTCTCGGGGTTCCGTCAGTACAGAGCCACACAGGGACAAGGGGTCGCACGGGTGCCATGTTAGTGAGAGAGACCAAGGTGAATTGTACCTTGCGGGCCCATCCGTCTCACTCCACCGACACTCGAACGATCACTTATTCAGCCCTCCACGTGAGACTGCTGTACATGTTGGAACCCTGCTCACGGCGCCAAATGTCAGGTTCATTTTCGGACACCCTTGTGGACTTGATGCAATAACAAGACACTGACCTGTTTAGAGAAACACAAATCCTTTATTACCAAGCAAGTACAAGCTGTGGAGGATCACTGTACTCAACATGGCACAGAGTGCAGAGTCTCGTAAGGAATTCTCTCCAAGCAGCAGACAGTCCCCGCTTTTTACACTTTACTAAGTACATAATACAGAAAAGAATTTCACATCTCACAATTACATGATACATGAAACAATTATTACAACAGACAAAGACAGGATACAAAACAATTATTACATCAAGAACATAAAAGGCCAGGATATAGCACTGATCATTCATGAAGTGGCTGCTAATGGCAGGAGGCAATTTCAAGTTGTTAACGAGACAGATTGTAATTTCAAGTTGCCGATGTGTCTGGCTGGAACAAAGTCAGTGCCCTGGCCCCCTTGTCAGAGACAGAGGTTACATACTTCAGAAGTCTCACACCTTTACAAACATTCCTCACTTAACCTTATTTGAGACAGTTTAACTCTAATTCTATTCAGTCAGGAAGCTTAAGGCAGTGCCTGCATACCTATGTGTAGGCAGATAAAGGACATTAATTTATACAAGTATAGAAATCAATGGGATGTTATCCCAATAACATCTCACCGTGCCCAATTGCCAGGAAACCTGCACATCTGCTAATGTGGTATACTGCATCCGCTGTTCCCATTGTGCCCTCCTCTACATCGGGGAAACCAAGCCAGGGCTTGGCGACCACTGTGCAGAACACTTATGCTCGGTTTGCCCTAGACATCTGCACCTCCCAGTGGCGACCCATTTCAACTCCCCCTCCCATTCCTCAGACAACATGTCCATCCTGGGCCTCCTGCAGTGCCACAACAATGCAATCCGAAGGTTATAGGAACAAGAACTCATATTCGCTTGAAAACCCTGCAGCCCAATGGTATCAATGTGGACTTCACAAGCTTCAAAATCTACCCCCCCCCCCACAGCATCACAAAACCAGCCCAGCTCGTCTTCACCTCCCTAACCTGTTCTTCCTCCCACCTATCTCCTCCTCCCACCTCAAGCCCCACCCCCATCTCCTTCTTCCTAACCTCACGCCCCCTTGACCTGTCCGTCCTCCCCGGACTGACCTATCTCCTCCCTACCTCCCCATTACTGGCTCCATCCCCGCCTCTTCGACCGGTCTGTCTCCTATCCACCTACCTTCTCCTCTATCCATCTTCTATCCGCCTCCCCCTCTCTCCCCATTTATTTCAGAACCATCTTCCCCTCCTCCATTTCTGAAGAAGGGTCTAGGCCTGAAACGTCAGCCTTCCTGCTCCTCTGATGCTGCTTGGCCTGCTCTGTTCATCCAGCTCTGCACCTTGTTATCTCAGCAGATCCTCCAGCATCTGCAGATCCTACTATCTCTGGACAGAAAACCAGTCCCGGTCTGAACGTAACCCTGGTAATGGGGCAGGGCCAGTTGCCAGGAAACAAAAACAAATTTGCTGGAAAAGCTCACAGGTCGGCAGTATCTGTGGAGGAGAAAGCAGAGCTAACGTTTCGGGTCCTGGTGACCTTCCTCCAGTTGCCAGGAAACCAGGGGTCAAAAGTGGGATCGGGGGAAGCTCTGTCGTCTCAACGTTCTATTGTGACGTCGCAATACGGAAGTGGTGCTTGGAGCTTCAGTGTGAAACTTCCTCCTCTGTGCAACTTCCGGAAGGAAAGCAGTGTTTCTCTCTTTTCTGAGTATGTTCTCAGCTTACGGTTAAATTGTTCATTTGAAGGAACTGAAAGAAAGAGAAAGTGAATCCAGGGAACACGTAGAATCTGAAAAGGTTGGTCCAAGTCAGTCTGTTTTGCCACTTTTTTACTGTCTCATCTTGACGCATTTATTTATGTAGCGAAAATCATAGGGCCTTTTTTCCTGAAATCCACAATTAAAGTAATGGTTTAAGTAGTGCCCCACACTTAAGAGGGGGATATGGTATGCCTGCTAGTATAATGAGGCACGTATTAGATATCTAATTTACAGTTCCAAGATAAAGTACATTTTCTTTTATTTCTGGCTTCGTAATATGGCCCTGCATATACTTCGTAGAATCATGGAATCCCTCGAGTGCAGGTAGAGGCCCCACTCTTTCCCTGTCATCATGCATTCAACATGGCCAATCCGCCTAGTCCACACATCCGTGAACACAGTGGCACATTTTAGTATCCACCAATCCACCAACCAAGTTATAGTGTTATTTCCAGGTTAAATGTCTGTTTCCAGCTGTAGAGTTATTAAGGTGCAGAAGAAGCCTAACTAGTAACATAAATCCATGCTAAAGCTCATGTAGAGCAATCCAGTCTGTCCCCACTCACCCCCTATTTCCCCATAGCCTCGCAAGATTATTTAATGACCTGGGCAATTTTGCTTTGAAATCATTGATCATCTCTGCTTTCACCAACTGTATAGACAAAGAGTTCCAGGTCATGACAACTTATTGCCTTAATAAAGTTATTCTTTACAATTCTCACGTACCTCCAAAATGACTAATACAATATGGTCTGTGGCACACAGTTTCAGTCTGGTACAATAAATATGAGGTTCATATCTCCAAGTATTGCGCTGGAGATGGTAATCATGGATCTGTTGATCTCCTTGATTTGTCATATTCAGGAGATTTGGGAGGGCATATACTAGGTACTGGGATTAAGAATTCAGAAAACATACATGGCATGGAGACTTATAGCTTGGAGAATGAGACAGGCAAGAATATTCAATAGGATCAAGAATTGTATACTGTGAATTTTTGTCCTGTACTGACAGTAATAACTTTTGTACATTAATTTTACAGAACATCAAAGGGAAAGATTTACAGACAAATCTCACACCAAATGTCACCTGGAGATCTGATAGAGTCACTGCTTCATTGGGACCTGACTATCATCAGTCTTTAAGTTTGGAAGGAGAACTGTTTGTATATTCTCTCTTCAAAATATTTTAAACATCCGTGTGGCTGTATAATCAGTGAGCTACACAGACAAACACTCCCAAGCCCTCTCAAGTGAAAGTGTTCCAGTGAAGCAACTGTGAAAAGGGCTTTAACCAGTTACCCGAAATGTCAGCCTTCCTGCTCCTCTGATGCTGCTTGGCCTGCTGTGATCATCCAGCTGTACACATTGTTATCTCAGATTCTGCAGCATCTGCAGTTCCTACTACCCCTTTACAAAACATCACAGTGTTTACAGCAGAGTGAATCCATACACTTTCTGTGTGTTGTTAAGGTTTCAACTGACAGTCCAACCTGGAGAGACACAAAGACACCAGCACCACAGAGAAACCATGGAAATGTGGGGACTGTGGGAGGGGATTCAAAGCACCATCACAGCTAGAAACACATCGACGTGGTCACACTGGGGAGAGACCATTCAGCTGTTATGAGTGTGGGAAGGGATTCACTCAGTTATCCAACTTGCATTTACACCAGCGGGTTCACACTCGAGAGCAGCAATTCTCAGGTTCTGAGTGCGAGAAAGTATTAACAAAGGCACCTGACCTACTGACACATGGATGGGTTCACACTGGGGAGAGGCCATTTACCTGCTCTGAGTGTGGGAAGCGTTTTGGTGCTTCATCCGGTCTCCAGAGACACCAGCGAGTTCACACTGGGGAGAGGCCTTTCATCTGCTCCATGTGTGGAAAGGAATTTACTGTTTCATCTAACCTGCGGAGACACCAACGATTACATGACGGGGAAAACCTGTTCAGCTGCACTGAGTGTGGGAGGGGATTCAACTATTCATCCAGCCTGCGGAAACACCAGCGAGTTCACACCGGGGAGAGGCCATTCAACTGTTCTGAGTGTGGGAAGAGATTCACTGATTCATCAAGCTTGTGCAAACATCAACAAATTCACTCTGGGGAGAGGCCGTTGACTTGTTCCGAGTGTGGGAAGGGATTTGCTCACTTATCCCATCTGCTGACACATCAGCGCGCTCACACTGGGGAGAGGCCATTCATCTGCTCCATGTGTGGGAAAGGATTTACTCAGTCATCCCACCTGCTGACACACCAGCGTGTTCACACTGGGGAGAGGCCATTCATCTGCTCCATGTGTGGGAAGGCATTCACTCAGTTATCAAGCCTGTTGCGACACCAGATGGCTCACACTGGAGAGAAGCCATTCCCTTGCTCTGTGTGTGGCAAGGAATTTACTCGATCGACCAGTTTGCTGAGGCACCAGCGAGTTCACACTGGAGAGAGGCCATTCACCTGCACTGTGTGTGGGAAAGGATTCACTGAGTCATCAAGCTTGCTGATACACCAACGCATTCACACTGGAGAGAGGCCATTCACCTGCTCAGAGTGTGGGAGGGGATTCATCGATTCATCCAGCCTGCGGAAACACAAGCGTGCTCATACTGGAGAGAGGCCATTCATTTGTTTTGTGTGTGGAAAGGGCTTCAGTGAGTCATCCACCTTGCTCAGACACCATGGTAGCCACACCAAGTAGAAACCTTTTTCAATTCACTGCCTGTGGGTGTTAGTTGTATCAACTGAGGTGAGGTATACACTGGTGGAATGTCATTGCTTGGATGGTTACATGGATGCATATAAAAGGACGCTTACTGACAGAGTAGAGTGAAGTCAGGAGATATATAGAACATTACAGCACAGTACAGGCCCTCCGGCCCTCGATGTTGTGCCGACCTGTCATACCGATTTGAAGCCCATCTAACCGACACTATTCCGTGTACGTCCATATGCTTGTCCAATGACAACTTAAATGTACCTAAAGTTGGCGAATCTACTACCATTGCAGGCAAAGCATTCCATTCCCTTACTACTCTCTGAGTAAAGAAACTACCTCTGACATCTGTCCTATATCTCTCACCCCTAATTTAAAGCTATACATATCTGTAAGGTTCCACTCTAAATAAATCTATTCCAAGTAAAGATTGACTCTAGTTTCTTCCTTTCCCTAAAGTCTGTCAGGATTCCAACAAAAGTGCTCGTTTAATGTTGAAGTTTGGAAATTAAAAGAAGGCAAAGTCTCAGACAGAAA
This sequence comes from Stegostoma tigrinum, assembly GCF_030684315.1. NCBI lineage: Eukaryota > Metazoa > Chordata > Chondrichthyes > Orectolobiformes > Stegostomatidae > Stegostoma > Stegostoma tigrinum. Next base: position 16,088,770 of record NC_081395.1, on the reverse strand, counting down.
TCCAGGTTGAATGAAGAGAAATGGCTGACAAGTGAAAATTGTCAGGAATTGATTAGTGGTCAACGTCCTCAGAATCAGAGCCAGATGAGTTATAAGTTAATCTCTTTGGCATATCTGCGATAATAAGGCTTAAAACAGAAAAATCATTTAGTAAATTTAGACACAATGTGAATTATTTTAAATCACACGTCTTTTTAAATGCCAGAGATTGTGCTTTAAGAGAGTGTGTTTCTGGTCAAGAAGAGGCCAGCGCACCGTCAGTTCTAGAACCTCCTGTTTTGATACAAACTAGTTAGCAGTTCAAAGTGAAGCAAAGCTAATTAGCTCAGTGTAAGTGGTCCAGTTATCAAATTGTTGTGGATGGCTAGTAACAGCTTTCCTAATAGTTAAGAGGTATAGAGCTGAGGGGTTTCCCAGAAGAAACCCAGATAAAATGTTGGGATTTGCTGTAAGAAATTGGGATTTAGAGTTAGGAGTTTTTCATTACTTTCATATGAACATGCAAACATGAATTAAAAGCAAGAGTAGACCACTTGATCCTTTGAGCCCATTCCAGCATTCAATAAGCTTATAACTGAAGTGATTACTGTATATTTCCACCTACCTCTGATGTGTTTTAACCCTGCTGCTTATTAAAACCCTCTGCTTCTGCCTTAAATATGTTCACCGCCTTCTGATGAAGAGAATTGCATTCACAACTCTCTAAGAGAAATTAATCCTCATCTCTTGAAATGGGCAACCTATTATTTTGTAACAGTGACCCTCCAGCTTGAAGAACTATTTCTCATAAGAGAACCTGCCCACTCCAAGTATTAGTCTGGTAAATCTCTGAGCTGCTCCCAATGCACTTGCATCCTCCTCTAAATCATGTGACTAATGCTGTACACAACAGGACATTGGCCTATTTTAGAATATTGCAAACAATTCTGGTTGCCCTTCTATAGAAAGGATGTTGTTAAACTTTGAGAGGGTGCAGAAACAGTTTACAAGGCTGTTGCCAGGATTGGAGGGTTTGAGCTATAGGAAGAGGCTGAATACACTAGGACTTTTTCCCTGGAACATCAAAAGTTGAGGGGTGACCGTATAGAATTTTATAAACTCTTGAGGAACATGAATAGCGTGAATAGCCAAGAACTTTTTTGCAGGGAGGGGAACCCAAAACTAGGATCATTGGTTTAATGTGAGAAAGAAAGACTTAAACAAGACCCGAGGGGTAACCTTTACGCGCAGACGGTGGTGTGTAAGGAACAAGCTGCCAGAGGAAGTAGTGGAGGTGGGTACAATTACAACATTTAAAAGCATCTGGATGGGTATAAGAATAGAAAAGATTTAGAGGGATATGGGCCAAATGCTGGCAAATGGACTAGATCAGATTAGGATGTCTGATTGGTGCAGATGAGTTGGACTGAAGGTTTCTGTGCTGTATGACTAGACCAGATGTGATTTCACTAATACCTGTATATCTGACATTCGACCATTTACTTTTATCATCAGGCATAAACAAGCCAGCTTAATGGCAGCCATGTACACACTGCTGATTGCCATAAACACCTGTTTGGTTCACTAAGGGAAAGAATTATGATAGCTTTGCCTGATGTGGCCTCACAGAGACTCCAGATCCACAGCTATATGGTTCCTAGCCAGCAACACTCTCAGTCAATGATTTGAATTTGGAAAGAAATTCAATCTCCTCAATATTCTTTTATTCCATTGAATTTCCTTAATTTCTTGCTGTGACTGTATACTGTCCATCTGCAATTCATGCACTAGGGCTTGCCAATTCACAGCACTGCAATATCTCACTATTTCAAAGTTTTTGAATACAATTTCTCATTTTCCCAAATTATACTCCATTTTCCAGGTCTTTGCCCACTCACTTGCCTTGTTTATCCCTTCTCAGCCTCCTCATATCCCCTTCACAATCTATTTTCCCCAACAATCTTTGGCTTGTCAGCAAATGGAGCAACTGCACCTTTTGTCCCTTCATCTAAGTCCTTTATTAGATTGTGAATTTCCCTTATGAGTTTAAAAGGCTCTCTACAAATTGATTCAACACAATTTATTTCACATAACCATGTTGACTCTGCCCCTCTATGTTAGACTTTTCTCTGTGACTTACCATAATTTATTTAACAAACAGCTCTCACACCTTACTTATGATAGATATTTAACTGGCTTGGAGCTTCTTTGTTCTGTTTAATGTTGATTTTGAAAAAAGAAATTCATTGTATTTCATGGAACCTCCTCAAATCAACAGAAATTTGGAAAATTAGAAGCACTCATCAACTTCCCAGCCACATATTTGGGATGAAATCGATCAATACCTTGTTAACCTGCGATGTCAACAATTTGCTCAGTTCCCTAGTGATTTGCATTTTTCTTGAGTACCTCCTTTATGTTTGCTAACTTAAAACTATTTCTGGGATCTTGTAACCTCTGTAGTGAAGACCAATGTAAAATACCTATTCATCGGCCAACTTCTACTTTCCAATATTAATTCCCCAGACTCACATTGAAAAGGACCAATGTTCACTTTGTTAACTCTTCTTTCTAATATCTCGATAATAACTCTATAAAGCCATATTTTAAAAAATATTTTACATAGCTTTCTTTCATATTCTTAGCTGGTGATGTGGTATCTACAAAGCCAGCAGCAACGGCAGTCCAGCACGTGTTGGCCTAAGTTAGATAAAATATGTTCAACCAACCTTTGAATGTCAGGTTAAATTCAGCCCAGAGCGGGCATTCGCATCATGAAGCTGGGAGAAGTTAATCGCAGTTTGGAGCTGGGAGAGTGCTGAGGTAGAAAATGTGTCTTCAGGCAATTAGGAGAAGACTCATGGAGTGATAACTCAATGCCAAGGAAAACAGTTACATCAAAAAGAAGCCCCAGGAGCCATTGATTGTTTGGTGTAGCTGGGAGCAGGACAAAAGAAACCCACAGCAGTATTTGCAGCTGAAAAAGGTTGGAGCTTACAGAAATACATCAGCAACTCACTGAATCTAGACATTTGATAAAAGCTGAAATTGTGCTGATCGATACTTAGGAACAGTCTCAGAAGTCCTGGGGAACCCATTGTCTGGTTAGCAACTGAATGACCAAGGCATGAACAGTCCTTCAGCTTGTCCTAGTCAAAGTGGCTCCGAGTGTGTTTCAACGTTACTTTCAAAAGTGAAGATTTGGAATTTCTTGTGAAGGAGGCAAGAACTTTAATTAAATTGGGTGACCTAGTGTTACCAAGATCTGAGTGGAATCTGTCTTGACTGCACTGGCCAATTATCGTAGGCTGCTCAACCACAGTTTAACTTACATTTTCCTCAAGTTAATACTAATGTATAAATAATGTGTATGGTTTAGAATAATTATCTTACTGATTCACTGTACCTATTTTGTCATAACTGCTTGTTTTATATTTTAAGTTTGCATAGTAAAGATTATTTTGTTTCCATTTAATCCTCGAGTCCGGTTGCTCATTTTCTGGCTCCTTGAATTTGTGGTCTATCAAGCCAAATCCTAAAAAATATCTGGCCTGTTCGGTATTCTTATAACACTTTGCTTGGAAGCTGTCTTGAGCAGAGAGAAACAAAAACTAAAGCAGTCACTGAACAGTGAATGAATATACGGGTGGAAATGCTGCAGATAGAGACCTTTGGAATTCTGGGGCAGATGGACACTATACAAAGAGGACAAGTTGCACTTTAGCAGGACTGGGACTAATATCCTGCTGGAAAGATTTGCTAAAGTATATGGGAAGTGTATAAACTAGATAGTCAGGGGGATGGAAATCTAAGAGGAAATTCAGTTGGTATAAAAAGTATTCTATCTGAATATGCATACAGTTTGAATCAAATAGGTGAATGGTGCTAGTAGGAGTAAATGGGTATGATTTAATTGTCACATGGCTGTGGGGTGCTCAGGCTGAGAAATGAATATTAATGGATATTTGACATTTAGAAAATGGGTTAAAAAAAAGTAGGGTAGCATTGATAAGTGATGGGTGGCGGGGGGGGGGTTGCCCAGTGTATTCGTGAGACAGGATTTCTGATCAGAAGTGAAGTACATTGCATCTGGCTGAAGCTAAGAAACAGCAAATGAAAACAGACATTGATAATAGTGGTTTGTAGGTCACCAACCAAGGCAGTAATTTAGGACATTGTATTTTTTAGAAATTAGATGTAGGAAGGGGATTGCAGTAATCAGGCTGATTTACAAGGATGTTGCCAGGGTTGCAGGGTTTGAGCTGTAGGGAGAGGCTGAATAGGCTGGGACTATTTTGCCTGGAGTGTCAGAGGCTAAGAGGTAACCTTACGGAGGTTTATAAAAATCATAAAGGGCATGATAAGTAAATAGCCAAAGTCTTTTTCCCAGGGTAAGGGAGTCCAAAGCTAAAGAGTGATTAGTGTGTGGAATGAACTACCAGAGGAAGTGGTGAATACAGGTCCAGTACAAAATTTAAAAAGACATTTGGATATGGGCCAAACACAGGCAAGTGGGACTGGTTTAGTTTGGGAGCGTAGTCGGCATGGACTAATTGGATCTAAGGGTCTACTTCCATGCTGTAACAGGTATAATGCAGATGGGAAGCAATAAATGAGTTATTCCCAACATGGCAGGCGAATGAAGTGCAGCAAGGATTAGTGCATGAGCCCCACTCAGCTCTTCACTATCTATGTTAATTGTTTGGATATGCTTCTCCCTCATCTTTAGTGATCAACATTACTTTCCATGTAAATTATTCAGTTGGAAAACATGGGTGATTTAATTGTAGTGGTGAAAATTACCACAGGTGGTTTGGTGGTGGAAATATTTGGTTGTGTGTGTCAGCACTTCCAGATATATAAGAAAGATAGATGAATGTGGGAGTGAAGGTTGTTGTGGTGCTGAGGTAGTGTCCTTACATCTGAACCAGAAGACCCAGGTTCAAGTCCTACCAGCTCCAAAGATGTGTAATAATATCGTTCGATAGGTTGATTAGGAAAATACCTGGATGTGGATGTGGTTCAAGTCCTACCAGCTCCAAAGATGTGTAATAATATCGTTCGATAGGTTGATTAGGAAAATACCTGGATGTGGATGTGGATGTGAATTGTCATACAAACTTGGTGAGAATGTACATTGTGAGGATGCAAAGACTTCAAGGCAATTTAAATAGGCTGAGTGAGTGGACAACAGCACAGCAATGTGGAGGTGTGTGCAAGGTGTGGTAGAAGGTGCACAGTAGACAGAATGGTGGCTCACAGTACCAGGGACCTGGGTTTGATTCCACACTAATGTGATGGTCTGAGTGGAGTAATGATCATTCTCCCCATGTCTGCCACAGTCAAAAGATGTGTAGGTTAAATGGATTAACCATGGGAAATGCAGGGTTACAGAGATAGGGTGGGGGGGTCGGGGGGTGGTGGTGGTGGGATGCTCTTCGAATAGAATCCCTACAGTGTGGAAGCAGGCTATTTCTTAAATGGTAGGAGATTGGCGAGCATTAAAGTCCAAAGCCACTTAAGGGTCTCACTGGAAACTCACATGTAAGTGCAGCAAGAGATTTGGAAACAAATGGCATATTGGCTTTTATGGCAAGCAAACGTGAGTACAGGAGCTAAGAAGCTTCAGCTGTATAGAATACTTGTGAGGGAACTGTTGTGACACAATGATAATGTGCCTACCTTTGAGCTAAAAGACCTGGGTTCAGGTCCCATCTGTTCCAGTGTAATGAACTCTCTAAATAGATTGATTAGAAAATAGCTGGAACAGTGGTGTGACTGCATCTGCAGTGTTGTGTGCAGATCTGGTATCCCTGCCTAAGGAATTGTATACTTGCCCTTGAGAGAGTGCAGTGATGGTTCACCAATTCAGACATAGCTTTCTCCACAACTCTGCCTGGACCTACACTTTTCTCTCTCTCTCTCTCCCCACCACTGCAGACCCCTGCTCCCAATAAGGGTGTCTGTGTTTCAACTAACTACATGACCACCAGAGACAACAGGAAGCCTGCCTCAAGGAAATTAGAAGAAATTCCAAAAATTTCAGGGGCAGATTGGCCCCAGTGGCAGGGGACAGCAAGCAGTAGAGGCAGCAAATTGTCTCAATCTGAGCCAGAAAGAAGGTCCATAAGCTCTTTGCACATTTTGTTGGAGGGAAGGTCAGAGACTCAGATGGCCCTTGAAAAGGAACAATCTTGCATTCAAGAAATTAAGATGACAATATATTTTGTGTATGTGTAAGACAAAAGTAATTTATTTAATTTACAGAGTATTAACACCCATGTTAGGTTGGGTTTATTAATCTCAGCAGAACTAAAGCCCATTGAACATGGGTCAAGCCTGAATGTGATTAACAGCAAACTTCAATCACTGTGGTTCCTCGTGAATTCGCTGGTGTGTTAGCAAGTTGGATGAACGAGCAAATCTCTTCCCACACTTGGTGCAGATGAATGGCCGTTCCCCAGTGTGAACTCGCTGGTGTGTCAGCAGGTTGGACGACTGACTGAATCCCTTCCCACACTCGGGGCAGGTGAACGGCCTCTCCCCAGTGTGAACCCGCTGGTGATTTAGCAAAGTGGAAGAGGTGGTGAATCCTTTCCCGCATTCAGAGCACGAGAATGGCCTCTCTCCAGTGTGAACTCGCTGGTGTGCCAGCAGATTAGATAACTGACTGAAGCCCTTCTCGCACTGGGAGCAAGTGAATGGCCTCTCCCCGGTGTGAATGCGCTGGTGATTCAGGAGGGTAGAGGAGGTTGTGAATCCCTTCCCACACTTGGAGCAAGTGAATGGTCTCTCCCCGTTGTGAACTCGCTGGTGTATCAGGAGGGTAGATGACCGAATGAAACCTTTCCCACACACTGTGCAGGTGAAAGGCCTCTCCCCAGTGTGAACTCGCTGGTGTGTCAACAGATGGGATGACTCAGTGAATCCCTTCCCACACTTGGGGCAGGTGAAAGGCCTCTCGCCGGTGTGAATTCGCTGGTGTCTCAGCAGGGTCGATAGCTGAGTAAATCCCTGCCCACACTCAGGGCAAGTGAATGGCCTCTCCCCTGTGTGAATTCGCTGATGTGTCAGAAGGTGGGATGACTGAGAGAATCCCTTCCCACACTCTGTACAGGTGAATGGCCTTTTCCCAGTGTGAACTCGTTGGTGTCTCAGCAGGTCAGATGACTGAGTGAACCCCTTCCCACACTCAGGGCAGGTGAACGGTCTCTCCCCAGTGTGACTGCGCCAATGAGTTTCCAGGTCAGATGGGCAATTGAATCCCTTCCCACAGTCCCCACATTTCCACGGTTTCTCCCTGTTGTGAGCACACTGATGTTTTGCCAGGTCAGATGGCTGGCTGAAACCTTGTCCACACACAGAACAAATGTACAGTTTCTCTTCACTGTGAACAGTGCTTTCTCCTTCCACGTTCAAAGGCCGATGATATTCATCTGATGAACTGAGCTTATCTCTCAGGTTTTGATCTGATGTTTGGTTCAAGCTTTCCATTTGTAAACCCTCCCTTTAAAATTCCCTGGAAAATGAATTTGAAACAGGAAACAATGAGCATAAAAGCTACTGAGTTATCACAAAACATGAACTGGATCATTAACATCCTTCAGCAATGAAACATGCTGGTAACCATAGAGGAGAATGTGTTAGAGGAACAGAAAAAGGAAATGGACTTCACCAAATGGAACTCAACCAGATCTTTGACAGAATCGCCCAAACCCACAACCCACAACCCACAACGGCCAGAAGGGCAACAGCAACTGGTGCCCAGGGAAAAAAAAATCTCTTGCACAGAAGCGTAAGTGTTTACAATTTCTGTAAAGAAAGAGAAGTGGGTTCACACTGAAGAGGGACTGTTCACGGCCACTGTGCATCTAATAGTAAGGCCTTGGATAGTGTTGTAGAACAGAGGGACCGAGGGATTCAGGCACATAATTTTTTGAAATTTGTGTCACATATAGACAAGTGGTTAAAAAGGCATTTAGCACACTTGTCTTCATTGCTCAGTTCTTTGGGTATAGGAATTGGGAAGTCACATTGGTGAGGCCTCTTCTATTGTACTGTGTCCAGTTCTGGTTGCCCAATTATGGGAAGGATATTAAGAAGCTGAAGAAGATCCAGAACAGATTTACCAGGATATTGTTGGATATGGAAGGTTTGAATTATAAGAAAAGGCTAGATAGGCTGGGACTTTCCTCAATGAAGCACAGGAGATTCAGAAATGACCTTACAGAGGTTTATAAAATCATGAGGCGTGTAGATAGGGTTAACAGTAGGTGTCTTTTCCCTAGGATGGGGGAATTACAACACTAGGCGGCATATCTTTAAGGTGAGAGAGAAATATTTTAAAAACGACATGGAGGGGCAATTTCTGTTTTTTACAGTGGGTGGTTTGCTTGTGAAATGAATGTCCTGAGGAAGTTACAATGTTTAAAAGACACTTAGGTAAGTTTGTGAATAGGACAGGATTGGAGGAATATGGGCCAAGCATGGGTAGGTGGGATTAGTTTTGGTTTGGGATTATGTTTGACATGGACAGGTTGGACTGAAGGGTCTGTTTCCATGCTGTATCGCTCTAATCTCCAAACCCACGATCGACACCGGCCAGAAGGACAAGAGCAGCTGGTGCACAGGTAAAAACATCACTTACACAAGAAACATAAGTGGGTTCACACTGGAGCAAGACTGTTCACATGCACCATGCATCTGAGAGGGGTTTGATGCATTATCTGATCTGCTGAAAATGCAGAGAGCTCACCAGTGACTGCTGTCCTTCGATTCTGTTGTTAATGACATCCAGGACTGAATTACTTCCAATCTTGAGGATTGGGGTTTATTTCTGCTGATATAAAAAAACACCCTGTATCTGGAAGAGAGCTTAATATTCTGGCAGTTTCCTTTGTTTTGTACCCCTTACATTCCAAAATAAAAGAAAACTTTCCTGGCGCTGATGCTAAGATTTTCAGAGATAAACTCAGGCAGTGAGTTACCTTTTGCTGTTTAGAACTTGTGGTATTGGGAACAGCAAAAAACTTTGTGGTACAACCTTCAGTCAGACTGCAAGCTGCCTCTAAGCTTCCAATCACTTGCCACTTTAACTTTCCACCTCAATCCCCCGCTGACCTCAGCCTCCTGCACTGTACCAGTGAAGCTCAATGGGGGCTTGAGGACAGCAGCTCATCTTCCAGAGATAGTAGGCACTGCCAATGCTGGGAATCTGAGATAAGAAGGTGTAGAGCTGGATGAACACAGCAGGCCAAGCAGCAGAGGTGCCGGAAAGCAGACGTTTTGGGCCTAGACCCTTCTTCTGCCTCCACCTCCACGCTTACTACTTTAATCTTGAGCCTAACCCTTCCTGTACTGACCCCTTCTCCAACCCCCAACAAACCCCTCCTCCTGGAGGCCAACCCAAGGCCTCCTACCCTCCCTCGACCTCTTTATCTCCAACTGCCGTAGAGACATCAATCGCCTCAATCTCTCCACCTTTCTCACCCACTCCAACCTCTCCCCTACAGAATGTGCAGCTCTCCACTCCCATACCAACCTCACTATAAAACCCATGGACAAGGATAGCATATTTGTAATATAGCGCACTGACCTCTACATCATTGAGGCCAGACTCCAGTTTTCTCACACCTCCTCCTACCACCTCCTTGATCATGACCCCACTCCCGACCACCAAAATCATCTCCAAAACTATCCACAACCTCATCACATCAGGTGACCTCCCACCCACAGCCTCCAACCTCATTGTTCCCCAACTCCATACCGCCCATTTCTACCTCCTTCCCAAAATCCACAAACCTGACTGCCCTGGTCGTCTCATTGTTTCCGACTGCTCCTGCCCCACCAAAGTCATCTCCACTTATCTCGACTCCATTTTCTCCCCCTCAGTCCAGGTACTCCCAACCTACGTCCATGAAACCACTCATGCCCTCCACCTCCTCTAAAACTTCCGATTCCCTGGTCCTCAACACCTCATCTTTACCATGGACGTCCCTATACCCTATACACCTGCATTCCCCATGCAGATGGTGTAAAGGCCCTCCGCTTCTTCCTGTCCCACAGGCCGGATCAGTCCCCCTCCACAAACACCATCATCACTTAGCTGAACTCATCCTCACCCTTAACAACTTCTCCTTCAATTCCTCCCAATCTCTACAGACAAAGGGGGTGGCCATGGGTACCCACATGGGCCCAAGCTATGCTGCCTCTTGTAGGATACATGGAATGATCCCTCTTCCAAAGCTACGCTGGCCCTATCCCCCACCTCTTCCTCTATTACATCAATGACCGTATCGGCGCCACCTCGTGCTCCTACAAGGAGCTCAAACAGTTCATCCACTTCACTAACATCATCCACCCCATCCTTAAGTTCACCTGGGCCATCTCTGATACCTCACTCTCCTTCCTGGGCATCTGTTTCCATCTCTGGCAACCACCTGGAAACCGATATCCATTTTGAGCCTACTGACACCCACAGCGACCTAGAATGCACCTCCTCCCACCCACCTTCCTGCAAAAAGGCCATCCCCTATTCCCAATTCATTCGCCTCTGCCACATCTGCTCCCGAGATGAGGCATTCAACTCCCAGATGTCCCAGATGTCCTGGTTCTTCAAGAACCGCAACTTCCCCTCCACAGTGGTTGAAAACACCCTCCACCGTGTCTCTCACATTTCCTGCAATTCATCCCTCATGCCCCTCTCCCCATAATAACAATGAAAACAGAATCTCCCACAACCTCACATACCATCCCACCAACTTCCGGATCCAACACTTCTGCCATCAAAAGGAAGAAGGTCTCAACCCGAAATGAGAGCTTTCCTGATCCTCTGATGCTACTTGGTCTGCTGTGTTCAACCAGCTCTACATCTTGTTAGCTTACCTTCCAGTTCAGCATTTTACAACCTTCCGGATTCAGTGTGGAGTTTAGCAGTTTCAGTTTCCAAACCCTTCTTATTCATGTATTTATCCAAATGTCTTTTAGATGTTGTAACTGTAGCTGCATCCACCACTTCCTCTGGAAGTTCATCCGAACATGAACCACACGTTTTGTAAAAAATAAATTGCCCCTCATATCTTTTACAAATATTTCTCCTCTCACCTTGAAAGTGTGCCCTCTAGTCTTGAAATCACCCACCCTAGGGAAAAGACACATGGAATTCACCTTATCTATCTCCATAAGGCCACGTCTCAACTTCCTAGGCTCCAGTGAAGAAAGTCCCAGCTTCTCCCTGCAACTGAAACCCTCCATTCCCGGCAACATCTTGGTAAATCCTTTCTGAACTCTCTCCAGTTTAATAGTATCCTTCCTATAACTGGGAGACCAGAACTGGACACTCCAGAAGAGGCCTTATCAACGTCTGTATAACCGCAACATAACATTTCCAACTTCTATACACAAAAGGTTTGAGCAATGAAGGCAAACATGCTAAATGCCTTCTTAACTGCCCTATCTATATGATGCAAACTTCAAAGAATTACATATCTGAATCTCCAGGTCTCTCTGTTCTAAAACACTACCCAAGGGTCTATATCTCTTAATTCATTTCACGAACAAACATCGATCAATGTCGGATTAAAATTTTACATTTATTAAGCACGGACTGAGAGAAATCAGCCTAAACTTTGACCAACTTTAACTCGAGGAAATTTCCTAATTTCACTCCCAAAAGGTCTGACTTGAACTTTTAGATCATTATCCATACTGGATTCCCTACCCAGTGGAATTCTTCCTCTTTATCTACTTGACCAGGTTCAATTAACAAACAGAATATTTAGACCAAATCAGCCCATCATCTTCTAAATTCAGGGAATGTAACATTCCTGGTGAGATGATGCATTTTGGAAGAAGGGTAGAGAACAAAACAGGATATGCGTAAAGATTCAGGTGAAAAGAATGTGCACGGACAGAAGTACTGGGGGTGATAGATTGGGGGTGGGGGGGCCACAGCATATTGTGAAAGCAATTTGCAAAATATATTGCATTTAAGGCCTGCATAAATATTCAAATAAAAGCAGGAAACAAAAGATAGGTCAGAAGATTGTACAGATTATTGAAAACAGCAAAACTACTCAAGAAAAATATGATAAATTAGAGTATGAAAGGAAGGCACTGATGTCGAGGAATTGTCATTGGACTGGTCTTGGTCAATTCCCACGACAGCAAGTTATTAAAAAATACCTGGAACTGAAAGCTAGTCACATAAAAGACTAATTGACTGTCATAAACTAGTCTCATTCCCCAATTTCCTTTAGGGAATGAAATCTGATCCCTGCAGCCACACAAAACGATTAGAAATGTTAGAGATAAAAAGGTGGAGAGCTGGATGAACACAGCAGGCCGAGCAGGAAAGCTGACATGTTGGGTCGAGATCCTTCTTCAGAAATGGGGGAGGAGAAGGGGCTTCTGAAATAAATAGGGAGAGAGGGGGTGGTAGATAGAAGACGGATAAAGGAGAAGATAGGTGGATAGGAGGCAGACAGGTCAAAGAGGTGGGGTTGGAGCCAGTAAAAGTGAATGTAGGTGGGGAGTTAGGGAGGGGATAGGTCGGTCCATGGAGGACAGACAGGTCAAGGAGGCGGGATGAAGCTAGTGGGTATGAGATGGGGCTGGGGCTGGGGCTTGAGGTGGGAGGAACATTTAGGGAGACAGGGACGAGCTGGGCTGGTTTTGGAATGCGTTTGGGGGAGGGAGGTTCTTGAAGCTTGTGAAGTCCACATTGGTACCATTGGGCTGCAGGGTTCCCAGGTGAAATATGAGATGCTGTTCCTGAAACCTGCGGGTGGCATCGTTATGGCAATGCAGGAGGCCCAGGATGGATATGTTGTCCAATGAGTGAGAGGGGTAGTTGAAATGGTTTGCAACTTGGAAGTGTAGTTGTTTGTTGCTAACCGAGTGTAGGTGTTCCACAAAGTAGTCCCCAAGCCTCTGCTTTGTTTCCCTGCTGTAGAGGAGGCCATACGGGTACAGTTGATGCAGTATACCACATTAGTGGATGTGCAGGTGAACATCTGTTTGATGTGGAAAGTGATCTTGGGGCCTGGAATGGGGGTGAGGGGGCAAGTGTAGCACTTGCTGCAGTTGCAGGGAAAAGTGCCGGGGCTGGTAGGAAGTATGGAGCGGACAAGGGAGTCACGGGGAGAGTGGTCCCTCTGGAAAGCAGACAAGGGTGGGGAGGGAAAAATGTCTTCGTTAGTGGGGTCAGATTGCAGATGGTGGAAGTGTCAGAGGATGATGTGTTGGATCTGGAGGTTAGTGGGGTGGTATGCGAGGATAAGGGGGATCCTGTTTTAGTCGTTATTGTGCGTAGGGGGTGTGAGGGATGAGGGATGAGTGGCGGGAAACGTGAGAGAGACGGTTGAGGGTGTTTTCAACCACTGTGGAGGGGAAGTTGCGGCCCTTGAAAAACCAGGACATCTGGGACGTCCGGGAATGGAATGCCTCATCTTGAGAGCAGATGCAGTGGAGGCGAAGGAATTGGGAATAGGGGATGGCCTTTTTGCAGGAAGGTGGGTGAGAGGAGGTGCATTCTAGGTAGCTGTGGGAGTTGGTAGGCCTGAAATGGATATCGGTTTCCAGGTGGATGCCAGAAATGGAGATAGAGGTGTCCTAGAAGGAGAGAGGGGAACCAGAGATGGTCCAGGTGATTAGAAATGTTGTTGTGTTTTATAGGTGTGGATTGAATATAAAGTAGGGATGTTTTGCTGCAGTTGTGCAGGGCTGGTTGATCTGGTAAGATCGCAGTACAATAGTACAATACAGTACCAGACTTCCTATTTAGAAGCAATTCATAGAAGATTCACACAACTGATTCCAAGGATCAGGGGCTACCTCCTGAGAAAATGTTGTACAAATTGTGCCAGTAATACAGTGGAGAATGAGGTGATCTTACTGAAACATGTAAGATCCTGAGCAGATGTGGAAGATGAGAGGACATTTCCCCTTGTGGAGGTGTCTAGAAACATTCACAATTTAAAAATAAGTGGTATCCTTTTAAGATGAGGTTTCCTTTGCTCTCAGAGCATCATGAGTCTTTGGAATTACTTTCCCAGGGTGGTGGAGACAGAGTCATTGAATATGTTTAAGGGAGTCAAACTGTGTCAGGGATAACTAGGAAAGAGGATCAAGGCTACAATCAAATCAGCAATGATGGTGGTGCAGGCTCGAGGGAGTAAACAGCCTACTCAGTGTCATACAGCACGAAGAGAGTCCCTTTGGTCCAACCAATCCATGCTGACCATAATCCCAAACGAAACTGGTCCCACCTGTCTGCACTTAGCCCATATCCCTCCAAACAACTCTTAATCATGTAATTATCCAAATGTCTTGTAAATACTGTAACTACACCCACATCAACCACTTCCTCTGGAAGTTCATTCCAGATACAAATCACTCTTTACTTTAAAAAAATTTCCCCTCATGTCCTTTTCAAATCTTTCTCCTCTCACCTTAAAAACTTGTCACCTAGTCTTGAAGTTGCCTGCCCTAGGCGACCTTATCTGTATCCCTCATGATTTTATAAACTTCTGGATGCTCACCCCTCAACTTGCTCCACTCTCAGTTAAAAAGGTCTTAGCCTATCCAACCTCACCTTAAAACCAAACCCTCCATGCCAGGCATTTCTAGTCAATTTCTTTTGAACCTCTCCAGCTTAACGATATCCTTCCTGTAACAGGGCGACCAGAACTAAACACAGAACTCCAGAAGAGTCCCTTGCCAATGTCCTGTATGACCTCACCATCACGTCTCAACTCCTATACTCAAAGATCTGAACAATGAAGGTAAGCATGCTAAATGCTTTCTTAACCACCCCATCTACCTGTTCCTAAACCCAGAGTGCAACTGGACCTTGATCAGATGGGCAGAGGACTGGCAGACAGAAGTTAATTTACAGTAATGAGAGATGCTGCATTTTGGAAAAGCAAATCAGAGCAGGACTTAACGGTCAGGTCTTGGGAGTGTTGCTGAACAAAGAGACCTCAGAGTGCAGCTTCACAAGTCCTCGAAAGTGGAGTCACAGGTAAACAGGATAGTGAATAAGGCATTGGTATGCTTGCCTTTATTGGTCAGTGCATTGAGTATGGGAGTTGAGAGGTAATGTTGCGGCAGGGCAGGACATTGCTTAGGCCACTTTTGGAATACTGTGTTCAATTCTGGTCTCCCTGCTATAGGAAGGATGTTGTGAAACTTGAAAGGGTTCAGAAAAGATTTACAAGAATGTTGCCAGGGTTGGACATTTTGAGCTAAAGGGAGAGTAGGCTGGGGCTATTTCCTCTGTAGCATCAGAGGCTAAAGGGTGACCTTATAGAAGTTTATAAAATCATACCGGACATGAACAGCTAAAGTCTTTTCCCCAGGGTAATGGAATCTAAGATTAGGTTTAGGGTGAGAGAGGAAAGATTTAAAGGAGACTTAACAGGTAACCTTTCATGCAGAGGATGTTGTTGCCAGAGGAAGTGGTGGAGGCTGGAATAATTGCATTTAAAAGGGATCTGGATGGTTATATGACTGAGAAGGATTTAGAGGGTTATGGGCCAAATGCTGGCAAATGGGACTAGATTAATTCAGGATATCATGGCAACTGCACTGCCAAAGACAGTAATTGCAGCGAGCTGTGAATGCAGCCCAATCCATCACACAAGCCAGCCATCGTACCAATGACTCCATCTATAATTCCCGCTGCCTCTGGAAAGCAGCCAACATAAGCAAAGACTCCTCCCACCCTCGTTGTATTCTTTTCCACCCCCTTCCATTGTGCAGAAGGTACAAAAGTTTGAAAACATATACCAGCAGATTAAAGAATAGCTTCTTCCCTGCTTTTATCAGATTTAAGAGCAGACCTGTCATATATCAGAATCAATGTGGAAGTGCTGATATTGAACTGGGTTGGACAAAGTCAGAAATCACATGACACCAGGTTATAGTCCAACAGGTTTATCTGAAATTACAAGCTTTTGGAGTGTAGCCCCTTCGTCAGGTAAAGTGAGAGAAAAATCACACAGAATTTATGAGCAGAGAGAGATCAAGTGCCCGAGAGATCAAAAGACTGTACAAATGGTGTGAGTGGAGTGCTGAATAAGTCCCTGCAGGTGATCCGAAGTGTTAGCCTGTGAGTAAAGTGTCAACAGCTGAATCGCAAGCCAAGGGGTGACCTATAATCCAATTAAATGAGGCAGAGGGATAACTACAAAAAACCTGGTGTCATGTGACTTCTATATTAAAGTTGATCTTTCTATGTACGTTCTCTTTAACTGTTCTATTATCCTGATGTACTTACGTAAGGTATGACTTGTTTGTATAGCACACAAAACACTTTACTGTATGGCAGCATCCATGAAGAAAATATCAGAGTTAACATTTCGGTCCGGTGACCCTTCATCACTTGAGTTCTGAGGAAGGGTTGCCGAACCGGAAACATTAACTCTGATTTTTTTTCTTCACAGACGCTGCCAGACCTGCTGAGCTTTTCCAGCAACTTCTGTTTTTGTCCCTGATTTACAGCATCCACGGTTCTTTCGGTTTTTACTTTTCACTATATTCTCAGTACCTGTGCCAATAATAAATCAGATCAAATCAGTCTCTCCTTTCCCCAGGTGTGGTGACCTGAAAATTTTGAATCTCTCGCGGCTTTTCCAGTGACAAATATTTTGACATAATTTCCCACGCATTCAAAAAATAAACTTGCTCCTTGCATGGTGAAAAGCCAATGATAGAGGTTGTGGACAATGGAATCACTCAGAGGTGATGTTTGATTTGCGCTCACCATCTGGAAATGCTTCCTACTGCATGTGCTGAAAAAGGAGTGGACAGAAAGCCAGAGATAACAAGGTGGAAAGAGTCCAGACCCGAAATGTCAGCTTTCCTGCTCCTCTGATACTGCTTGGCCTGCTGTGTTCATCCAGCTCTACACCTTGCTTTCTCAGATCCTCCAGCATCTGCAGTTCCTACTATCTCTGGACAGAAAGCCTCTCGGCCTTGAAACTGCTCGACCATGTCCTGAACAAACCAGGTACCACAGTCACATCACCTTCCTCAGCACTACCTACGGAACCAGATCATCCCCAATGGACTACTGTCTACATTCAAGCCTTCCCAATTTTTCCCCTATCATGACCACCTCTACATCCAGAACATTGAGACCCTTCAGCAACATTTCTCCCTGCGAGTCCTGAAACAGACACTCGCAGTCATGCGCCGGCATCTCCAGGCACTGCAATCCAGCCTGCCCCAGCTCAGAAACTCCCTCTCCCAGACCTGCAAAGGACCTCTCCTGTTTTTCCGCCCACATCCTCCACAGCCAGCAACCCCAGAGAAGACAGTCACACTGAGCACTGCCGAATCTTCACCATCCCCCCAGACCTCCCCCTGACTGAGGACGAACGGTCAGTCCTAAGCAAGGGGCAAATCTTTGTCCCCCTCCACCCACACATCAATGAATACCAGTCACGTTTGGACATCGAGCAGTTTTTCTGCTGCCTTCGCCTCCACGCCTCACCTATCCCCTCCCCACCTACACTCTCCTCTTAACCTATCTTCTCCTCTATCCATCTTCGGTCCGCCTCCCCGTCTCTCCCTATTTATTCCAGTTCCCTCTCCCCATCCCCCTCTCTGATGAAGGGTCTAGGCTCGAAACGTCAGCTTTTGTGCTCCTGAGATGCTGCTTGGCCTGCTGTGTTCATCCAGCTTCACACTTTGTTGTCTTGGATTCTCCAGCATCTGCAGTTCACATTATCCCTGGCCTGAATGTTTCGACTCGAGCCCCTGAACGGCACATGTTCCAGTCACAGCCATGGCCCCGCCTCCTCATTCACGGGTTTGTTCAAGAGGTGGAGGCCGGACCCATCACCTCGTTCACTCTGACTGATTGGAGTTGCAGCATGCACACTTGGTCCTCCAATCCCACCCTTTCTGCCTATTGGAGATAATAGGAACTGCAGATGCTGGAGAATCTGAGATAGCAAGGTGTGGAGCTGGATGAACACAGCAGGCCAAGCAGCATCTTAGGAGCAGGAAAGCTAACGTTTCGGGCCTAGAACCTATCACAGGTTGGCTGTAGTAGCCCCGAGCCGTAAAATAGAAGCAGAGACAGGTGCAGAAGGTGCTTCAGAACCTTACTAAAAGATTAAGCAAGTGAAATAGGTTAGTCCATGAGAGGAAATGTGAAATTTCAAAGCAGTAGGCAGGAGTGTATCCACAGGAAAGAATTTAAGAAAATGAAATGACTAACTGAATTGAATATAGGTCCCCAGAACTTGTTACGCTGACAGTGAAATTTGTTTCTGTTTCCACAGACACCAAAAGATATTGTCTATCTACTGTGCCTTGAGAGGTAGATGATGTGTCACCTTCTTGAATCGCTCCAGCCCATGTGGTGAAGGTACTCTCATTTGGCTTTTGTTCAAGGAGCTAGGAGTACAGGGAGTTCACACAGTATGGAGCTGGAAGCACCTGCTGTGTTCCTCCAGCTCCATGCTATATTGACTCTGACTTGGGCATCAGTTCTTTGTATTTTAGAATCACAGAGATCTTTGGCACAGAAGAAGTCCAAGTCCATCATTTCTGCACCGGTCAAAGACAACCAATGAACCATTTGAATCCCATTTTCCAGCACTGACCCCATAACCTTGTGTCCCTTGGACATCCCAAGTGCATTTGGAGATTATAGCGATAGGGAGAGATGGGACCATTGAACCTAGAGTGTTTGTCAATTAGTGAATAAGGGTGATAAGCTTGCAAGGCTTGGTGTGAGGAAGCACGTGGGCAGCAGGGTTTTAAATGATCGCAAAATGACAGGGAGGTAGATCGTGCAAGACCAACCAGCGGTATGTTAGATTTGTGATGTTGAGAGGTGACGAAGGAGTGGATGAGAGTTTCAGCAGAAAACGAGATGAGATGAGACCGGAGACGGTTGGGCAACAGTACTGAGGTTGGAAGAGATGGTCTTGGTGATGATGAATATATGTGGTTCAAGCTTATACAGCCATACAGTATGGAAACAGATCCTTCAGTCCAACCAGTTCATGCTAACCATAAATCCCAAATTATACCAATTCCACCTGCCTGTGCTTGGCCTGCAACCCTCCACGTGTCTCCTATTTATGTACTTATCCAAATGGTTTTTAAATGTTGCAAGTGTACCTGCATCTGCCACTTCCTCTAGAAGTTCATTTCACACACAAACCACTCTTTTTTTTCAAAAGAAAGTCTCTTTTTAAAATCTTTCTCCTCTCACCTTAAAAATATGCCTCCCACTGAAATCCCCCACCCGAGATAAGAGACACCTGCCATTCACCTTTCCTATACCACACATAATTTTATAAACCTCTGATGTCACTCTCAACCTCCCATGCACCAGTGAAAAATGTCCCAGACTATCCAGCCTCTCCCTATAACTCAAACTCTCCATTCTCAGCAACATCTTGGTACATCTCTTCTGAACCTGCACCAGCTTAAAAATATCCTTCCTATATTAGGGAGACAACTAGACACAGTACTCCAAAAGAGGCCTCAACAACATCCTGTACAACCTCCATATAAAATCCCAACTCCTGACCTCAAAGGTCAGAGCAATGAATACAAGAGTGCTAAATGATTTAACTACCCTGACTACCTGTGTCATAAACTTCAAAGAATTATGCACCCGAATTTGAATTGAAATGCTATGCACTCTGGTTCAATCTCAGACAAGGGAGGATGGAGCTGGTTGTTGGGGATTGGAGTCTGTAGTGGGGTGTGAAGACGATTATTTCAGTTCACCCAACATTTAAATGAAGTAAATTTCTAGTACTGGAAATTTCCAATACTCGATGAGAGACAAGTCAGAACAGTATGTAACTTGGTGTAGGGGCTTAAAGGAATGATCTTCACAGCCATGACTATCCTAGTCCTTTATAATGTAGTGCAGTTTGAGGGTTTAGGAGATTCTGAAAAAGCAGAGTTGTACACAATAAAATCCCTCACTGTGATGTCATATCTCTCTCTCTCTCTCTGCTGCCATAGAGAATGGAGTCTTGTGTAGGTCCAAACTGGGTGGCAAGTTCACTTCAAAAGGACTTTAGTGAACCAGTTGGATTTTATATCAATCCAACAGCTTTCATGATCAATGTTTCTTCTGTGCCAATTCTACAAATTGCCAGACTTATTCAGCTCCATTTCACAACCTGCCTTTTTGTTTTTGTGAATTTGCTCACTCATTTTGTCTGTTTTAAATATATTTTACAGAGTATTAGAAGACGAGAATTTGTAGCTGGGAATCAACTGTCAGGACCTGAATAAAATTGAATTTTAAGCATAGTGGGAAACAGAGTTTTACTGGCAGAGTCAAACGGGGTAGAAACCATGGAAGTGTGGGCACTGAGGATGAATTCAGTTACTCATCTGAGCTGGAAACTCATCAACGCACTCATACTGGGGACAGGCCATTTGTCAGCTCCATGTGTGGGAAGGAATTCACTCCATTATCCCATCTATTGATCCATCAGCGTATTCACACGGGTGAGAGAGCATTCACCTGCTGTCAGTGTGGGGAAGGATTTACTTGTTCATCCCAACTGCTAAAACAGCAGCAAGTTCATATTGGAGAGAGACTTTTAAATGCTCAGACTGCAGGAAGTGCTATAAAAGTTCCAGCAATCTGATGCACCATCAACTTGTTCACACCGAGAGACTGTTCGGGTGCTCTGAATGTAGGACTGGGTTCAAGAGATCATCTCAACACACTGTACACCAGCAAACTCACTGGGGAAAGGCCGTTCATCCGCTCTGAGTGTAGCAAGGGATTCACTCAGCTAACTGACCTCTCAATACACAGGCGAATTCACACTGGGGAGAGACCTTTTTCAATGCTTGGACTGTGGGAGGCGTTATAAAAGCTACGGGGAATTGATGCTCCATCATCGTGCTCGCACTGGGGGGAAACCCTTTCAATTCCCAACCTGCAGGAAGCATTTTAAAAGTTCCAGTGATCTGATGTCCCATCAATATGCTCACACTGAGAGACCTTTTAAATGCCCAGACTACGAGAACAGATATAAAAGCTCTGGAGGTGTGTTTCAACATCAACATGCTCACACTGACAAGTGGCCGTTCAGGTGCACTCACTGTGAGACTAGGTTGATGATCTTTGCAACTCATTGAATACCAGTGAATTCACACTGCGGAGAAGTCATTCACCCGCTCTCAGTGCGGGAAGGGGTTCACTCGAGCATTGCTATTGCTCGCACACCAACATGATTGCACTGGAGAAAGACCTTTCAAATGCACAGCTTGTAGAAAGTGCTCTAAAAGTTCTAACTAATGTGTCATCAACAGGAATGTCCAGGTAGACCCATTGTTTCAGCCTGCTCATGCCCCATAGAACTCATCTCTTCCTACTTTGACTCAGTTACCCCCCTGCCCCGGGTTTTAAAGCTTCCAGTTTACCAGCTCCAGTCACCTCCTCTTTACCATGAACGTGCAAACCCTTTACACATCCATTCCCCACCAGGAGGTCTTGGAGCTCTCCACTTCTTCCTGCAGAAAAGACCTGAACCATCCCCAACCACCACCACCATCACCCTTCTACCCTTGGCTAAGCTTGTCCTCACCCTCAACAACTTCTCTTTCAACTCCTCTCATTTTCTTCAGGTAACAGGGGTTGCCATGGGTACCTGCACAGGCCCTAGTTATGCCTGTCTCTTCGTGGGGTACGTGGAACATTCCTTGTTCCAGTACTATTCTGGCCCCCACCACAACTCTTTCTCCGATACATCAATGATATCATCGGTGCTGCTTCCCCCTCTTGTCCAGAATTGGAAAACTTAATCAATTTTGCCTCCAATTTCCACCCTGCCCTCACTTTCACCTGGCCTATCTCTGACTCCTCCCTTCCCTTCCTCGACATTTGTTTCCATTTCTGGAAATAGATTGGCCACTAATATCCATTATAAACCCACCGACTCCCACAGCTATCTTCCTCACATCCTCACACCCCACTTCCTGTAAAGAACAAACAAAGAAAAGAACAAAGAAAATTACAGCACAGGAACAGGCCCTTTGGCCCTCCAAGTCTGCGCTGATCAAGATCCTCTGTCTAACTCCATCCCATTCTCTCAATTCCTCCGTCTCCGTCGCATATGTTCAGGTGAGGCCAACTTCAAAAAGAGAGCCTCTGAAATGTCCACATTCTTCCTCAGCGGAGGATTCCCCAGCTCCGTTGTTGACAGCGCCCTCAATTGGGTCCAACCCATCTCCTGCACTTCTGCCCTCACCCCTTCTCTTCCCTCCCGCAACAGTGATAGGGTTCCCTTTATCCTCACCTGCCATCCCACCAGCATCCACATCCAGAAGATCGTCAGATGCCACTTCTGCCACCTTCAGCAAAATGCCACTACCAGACACACATTCCCCTCCCCTCCATTGCCGCCTTCTGCAGGAACCGTTCCCTCTAGGACACCTGGTCCATACTTCCTTCACCCCCAACACTTCCCCACAGCCATACGGCCCCTCCCCTGTAACCAGCAAAGGTGCAACACCTGCCCATTTACTTCTTCCCTCCCGAGCATCCAAGGGCCCAAACATACCTTCCAGATGAAGCAACACTTCACCTGCACTTCCAAGAATTTAGTCTATTGCATTCACTGCTCACAATGTGGTCTCCACTACATTGGAGAAACAAAGTGTAGACTTGGCGACCGCTTCGCAGAACATCTCCATTCTGCTCGCAAAAAAGACCCTGAACTACCTGTTGCCTGCCACTTCAATGCACCACCTTGCTCCCTGGCCAACATCTGTCTCCGGCTTGCTACAGTGTTCCAGTGAAGCCCAGCACAAGCTGGAGGAACAACACCTCATTTTACGCTTGGGGACCCTACATCCCTCCAGACTCAATATTGAGTTCAATAATTTTACGGCCTAAACTCTCCCCTGTCCCAGCCCCAATACCCACACACCAGGCCTTGTTACCACATAGCCTGCCACTACACACCCCCTGTTCTTAGTCACCAACAGTCCCCATTAACAACTATTCACCCTCCCAGCCTGATCATTAGCAATTCCTCTGTCCAACTGTCTTTCTGTCTCTTGGGCCTCCATTCTATTGTTTGCTCCCTACCCCACCCACCTCCCTATTTTCTGCATATAAACTGATGCTTTTCTAGCCACCATCAGTTCTGAGGAAGGGTCACTGGACCCAAAATGTTAACTCTGTTTTCTCTCCACAGATGCTGCCAGTCCTGGTGAGCTTTTCCAGCAACTTTACTTTTATTCCTGATTTACAGCATCCACAGTTCTTTTGGTTTTTAACGAAGGAATGACTGAACTGCCTCAACCTCACGAATGCACAACCTGTGCACTGGGGGAGCTCCCAGATGCTTCCTGGTTAACCACTTGTATAGGGAGTGCCATCAATTTCTGGCCTTTGAGCTCCGGGTTTTGGCATTGAGCAGTAGCTGGATTTAGTGTGGTGCATCTGTGAGGCTGAAAGTTTATGTCAGTAGTAAGTTTATAAGTATGCTAACTCTACAGACCTAAAGATGAAGCTGGATGAGAATAAACAGGTGATATGCAGGCACTCAAAAGGAAGTAGGAAGGCAGTATGGGAGTCCCCTGAATACACCCTCTAATCAGTATTCATCTCTGAATGATGAGTGATGGTTCAGCTGAAGAGTGTAGCTAGAACTAAGTCCATGGCACTATGGGTAGCTCAGCTGCAGAAGAAGACACAAGGAAGACTGGAACAGCCATAATGACCATTGATTGGATGGTTAGGGGTAAATTCAGCAGAACATGGATCCAGAATACCATGTTGCTTACCTGATGGCAGGGTAAAGGATGTGACTGAGCAGTTGTAGAACACCCTGAATAAAGGGGGTGAACACACTGGAACCAATAGCACTGGTAGCATAAGCAATTTGGTCCTGCAGTCAGATTTTGGAGAACTGGTTAAAAATAAAATCAGCAAGCAGGGCCGCAGAAGCAGTAATCTCCAATACATGTGAAGCTACAAAGAGGAGGATAAAACGTGCCTGCAAAGTTGATGCAGGGGAAGGGTTTCAGACTCTTGAGGTACTGGAACCAAATCTGGGAAAGATAAGACCTACACAAGCAGATGGTTGTAGCCGGACAGAGCCAGGACTCCGTTCTTTTGGGAATGCTTCGCTAGTACTCTTTGGGGGAGTTTAAACAAACCTGATGGGGTGTCCAAACCAGGCGATAACAGCAGAGAGGAATACCAAGGTGCACAGTATTCCAGGAGAGATAAACAGAGAGTAATTAGTTAATAGTTGGGGTCAAAGTTGGGAGAAAGTAATAAATTGTAGATCAGGGTTACTAAATGCATGGAGTATGGTCAAGGAGATTGGTAAGAACAGCTTCTTCCCTCTGTTGTTGGACTTCTACAATGGACATCTTTTAAATTTACTGTGTGCCTTCTCTGCAACTATAACATTGTATCCTTCATTCTGTTCAATTACCATAATGCATTTTGCATGCTATGATCTGCCTGTACTGCACATGAAACAAAATTTTCACTATACCTAGGTACATGTGACATGAATAAATAAAATCAAAATAATGAAATGTCTGATCAGATTAAAAGGGACAAAATATTCCCACTCATGAAATTTTGGAAGGCAGGATGCAAATTTAAGCTAATTAGCAACACAGAAAATAGGAGTGTTTGGCCTTTCAAGCATGCTCTGCATTCAATATGATCTGCTGATCATCCAACTCGGTAACCTGTTCCTGCTTTTTCCCTTTGAAGAGCAGCACGGTGGCTCAGTGGTTAGCACCGCAGCCTCACAACCCCAGGGACTGGGGTTCGATTCCCACCTCGGGCAACTGTCTGTGTGGAGTTTGCACGTTCTCTCTGTGTCTGTGTGGGTTTCCTCCGGGTGCTCTGGTTTCCTCCCGCAGTCCAAAGATGTGCAGGCTAGGTGGATTGGCTAAATTTCCCGTAGTGGTCAGGGGTACGTGGGTTATGGGGTATGGGTCTGGGTGGGATGCTTCAAGGGGCGATGTGGACTTGTTGGGCTAAAGGGCCTGTTTCCACACTGTATGGAATCTAATCTAATCTAATCTAAATATATTCAGTGAGTTTAGTCCTAACTGATCCTGTCTTTCTTTGTATATCAGTTCCACCATCGCAGGAATCAGATTGGCAAGTCTGTGTGACACAGCCTGTGTAGTCAGAACATCCTTCGTCAGGTAAGGAGACTGAAACTGCGCGCACTACTCTAGCTATAGTCTCATCAATACCCTGTAAAATTCCAGCAACACATCCAGTTCCTGTACTCAAAACCTCTCACTAAAGGCTAACATTCCATTTGCTGCCATCACCACCAACATGCTTACTTTAAGCAATTAGTATGCAAGGGCAGTCAGGTCTTTCTGCACCACCGTCTTGCTCAATCTATCATCACTCATACTAATCTGCTTTCCTGGTTTTCTACCAAAGTGGATAAACTCATATGTATTCATTTTATATCTCATCTACTACACGTCAGTGCACTCACATAATTGTCAACATCACTGAAGCACCCCTCTATCCTCCTCATAGTTAACCCACTCACCCAGCTTAGTGTCATAAATTATTAAAAAGACACAAAGGAGATAGGAGGAAAAAGTGTTTCACATTGTGAATGGTTGAGATCTGCAATGCACTACCTGATTGTATGGTGAAACCAGGTTTAATTGTGACATTAAGTAGAGAATTAGATGGCTAGTTGCCAAAGAGCAACATTTTGGGTAATGAGAAGCCAGGGAAATGGCATTAATGAATGATCATTAGCAAAGCTGACACAGACCCAATGGGCAAATGGTTTCCTTCTGGACCATAGAACATGACAGCGCAATACAGGCCCTTCGGCCCTTAATGTTGTGCTGACCTGTGAAACCAATCTGAAGTCCACATAACCTACACTATTCCATTATCATCCATATGTTCATCCAATGACCATTTAAATGCCCTTAAACTTGGTGAGTCTATAACTGTTGCAGGCAGGGCATCCCACGCCCTTACTACTCTCTGAGTAAAGAACTTACCTCTGACATCTGTACTACATCTATCACCCCTTGCACTAGCCATCACCATCTGAGGGAAAAGGCTCTCACTGTCCACCCTATCTAATCCTCTGATCATCTTGTACGTCTCTATTAGGTCACCTCTTAACCTTCTTCTTTCTAACAAAAACAGCCTCAAGTCCCTCAGCCTTTGCTCATAAGACCTTCCCTCCATACCAGGCAACATCTTGGTAAATCTCTGCACCATTTCCAAAGCTTTCACATCCTTCCTATAATGTGGCGACCAGAACCGTATGCAATAATCCAAGTGCGGCCACACCAGAGATTTGTACAGCTGCAACATGACCTCATGGCTCTGAAACTCAATCCCCCTCCCAATAAAACCTAACACACCATATGCCTTCCTAACAACGCTATCAACTTGGGTGGCAACTTTCAGGAATTTATGCACTTGG
Organism: Stegostoma tigrinum; assembly: GCF_030684315.1. NCBI lineage: Eukaryota > Metazoa > Chordata > Chondrichthyes > Orectolobiformes > Stegostomatidae > Stegostoma > Stegostoma tigrinum. The sequence continues at coordinate 16,062,335 of NC_081395.1, read as the reverse complement.
ACACCGAGATCTCTCTGCTCATCCACAATACCAAGTATCTTAGCCCAGTACTCTCTATTCCTGTTACTCCTTCCAAAGTGAATCACCTCACACTTTTCCGCATTAAACTCCATTTTTCACCTCTCAGCCCAGCTCTGCAGCTTATCTATATCCCTCTGTAACCTGCAACATCCTTCTACACTATCCACAACTCCAGTGGCTTTAGTGTCATCTGCAAATTTACTAACCCATCCTTCTACACCGTCATCTAGGTCATTTATGAAAATGACAAACAGCAGTGGCCCCAAAACAGATCCTTGCGGTACACCACTAGTAACTGAACTCCAGGGTGAACATTTCCCATCAACCACCACGCTCTGTCTTCTTACAGCTAGCCAATTTCTGATCCAAACTGCTAAATCACCCTCAATTCCATGCCTCCGTATTTTCTGCAATAGCCTACCATGGGGAACCTTATCAAACGCTTTACTGAAATCTATATACACCACATCAACCGCTTTACCCTGATCCACCTGTTTGGTCACCTTCTCAAAGAACTCAATAAGATTTGTGAGACATGACTTACCCTTCACAAGACCGTGTTGACTATCCCTAATCAATTTATTCCTTTCTAGATGATTATAAATCCTATCTCTTATAATCCTTTCTAATAATTTACCCACAACCGAAGTAAGGCTCACTGGTCTATAATTACCAGGGTTGTTTCTACTCCCCTTCTTGAACAAAGGGACAACATTTGCTATCCTCCAGTCTTCTGGCACTATTCCTGTAGACAATGACAACATAAAGATCAAAGCCAAAGGCTCTGCACTCTCCTCCCTAGATTCCCAGAGAATCCTAGGATAAATCCCATCTAGCCAAGGGGACTTATCTACTTTCACACTTTCCAAATTGCTAACACCTCCTCCTCATGACCCTCAATCCCGTCTAGTCTAATAGCCTGTATTACAGTATTCTCCTTGACAGTATTGTCTTTTTTCCACGTGAATACTGATGAAAAATATTCATTTCATGCCTCTCCTATGCGTTCAGACTCCACGCACAACTTCCCACAACTGTCCTTGACTGGCCCTAATCTTACTCTAGTCATTCTTTTATTCCTGCCATACCTATAGAAAGCTTTAGGGTTTTCCTTGATCCTACCTGCCAAAGACTTCTCATGTCCCTTCCTGGCTCTTCTTAGCTCTCTCTTTAGGTCTTTCCTGGCTAACATGTAACTCTCAAGCACCCTAACTGAGCCTTCATGCCTCATCTTTACATAAGCCTCCTTCCTCTTGACCACTTCCTCCCTGCCTGACAGGTACATACTTATCAAGGACGCAGTAACTGTTCCTTGAACAAGCTCCACATTTCAATTGTGCCAAGCCCCTGCAGTTTCCTTCCCCTATGCATCCTAAACATTTCCTGATCGCCTCATAATTGTCTTTCCTGCAGCTATAACTCTTGCCCTGTGGTATACACCTATCCCTTTCCATCACTAAAGTAAACGTAACCGAACTGTGGTCACTATCACCGAAGTGTTCACCTACCTCCAATTCTAACACCTGACCTGGTTCATTACCCAGTACCAAATCCAGTGTGGCCTCGCCTCCTGTTGGCCTAGGTATATATTGTGTCAGGAAACCCTTCTGACATTGGACAAAAACTGACCCATCTGAAGTACTCGAACTATTATGTTTCCAGTCAATATTTGGAAAGTTAAAGTCCCCCATAACAACTACCCTGTTACTTTTGCTCCTATCCAAAATCATCTTTACAATCCTTTCCTTTACTTCTCGGGAACTTTTCGGAGGCCTGTAGAAATCTTCCAACAGGGTGACCTCTCCCTTCCTGTTTCTAACCTCAGCCATACTACCTCAATAGACGAGTCCTCATCAAACGTCCTTTCTGCCACCATAATACCATCCTTGACTATCAACTGCACACCTCTTTACCACCTTCCCTGAGCTCACCCAAACATCTAAACCCCGGAACCTGCAACAGCCATTCCTGTCCCTCCTCTATCCATGTCTCCGTAATGGCCACAACAATGAAGTCCCAGGTACCAATCCATGCTGCAAGTTCACCCACCTCATTCCAGATGCTCCTGGCGTTGAAGTAGGCACACTTCAAATCACCTTCCTACCTGCTGGTACACTCCTGCGACCTTGAAGCCTTATTCATGACCTCACTACTCTCAACCTCCTGTTTACTGGAGCTACAAATCAGGTTCCCATCCTCCTAATGAATTAGTTTAAACCCTCCCGAAGAGCATGAGCAAATTTTCCCCCCAGGATATTGGTACCCCTCTGGTTCAGATGTAGATCATCCTGTTTGTAGAGGTCCCACATACGCCAGAATGAGCCCCAATTATCCAGATAAATAAGACCATAAGACATAGGAACAGAAGTAGGCCATTCAGCTCACTAAGTCTGCTCTGCCATTCAATAGCTGATCTGACAACCTGTAATTCCATCTTCCTGCCTTTTCCCAATAACCCAATAATATTCATTGAGTATATTTAAGACGCAGGTCTTCAATGAACCAGCCTCAATGGATCCCTGTGGTAAAGAATTTAACAGATTCACTACTCTCTGGAGAGAAAACTTATCTCCTCATATCTGTCTGAAATGTGCGACCCCTTACTGAGATTATGCTTAGTGATCCTGACATCTCCCACAATGAGCAACCACACATCCACATCCATCCTCTCAAGTCCCCTAAGAATCTTGTATGTTGCAATAAGGTCAGCTCTCATTCTTCTAAACTCCAATAAGTACAGGTTCAATCTACTCAACCTCTCCTTATAAGGCTTTCTCCTCACAATATGGATCAAACAAATGAACATTCTCCAGACAACCTCCACCAGCACTATATCTTTTCTTATGTAAGATGACCAAAACTGTATTCCCGGTGTGGATGAGGGGAAATATCCTCCAAATACAAATTAGTATTCTATTTTTCCACATTGTAAAGTTCTGTGATTCAGTGTTAATGGTATTCCCTCTTTCAATGGCCAATCTCACCTTTAGATCAATTATCATCATATGCTGGAAAAAAAACCCTTGACCCCACCATGCTTTCAAACATCAGACACATATCCAAACTTACTTTCCTTGCCAAAGTTCTTGTACACTTTTGCACACCCCATCCTGATCTATCCTTGATACCTCCTACTCCCAACTACATGTTGTCATTGCATGTACACTGATAAGAGCCTGTTTTACCACACCACCATCTCTCTTCATTCCTCCGCTGATGCTAAACTGTCAGTGATTGTTCAGTACTGGGTGAGTAGAAATATCCTTCAATCGCAAATTTAGAAGACCATCATTTTCAATTGCCACTAAAAGTTCTGTTGCCCCAAGTCTATCCCTCTCCTGAACTGAGACTGAACCACACTGTTCACAATCTTGGTCTCATATCCACGCTATCACTAATGTCAAACATTTAGATTTATAGATTTATTTGTAGTTATTTAGATTTATAGATTTAGATTTATTTGTAGTCATCTGACTACATCCACCTCATCTGCTGCCAAAACCCTCACTGTGTCACTGCTACCTTCAGACTTGACAACTCCAACACATTGCTGAGCAGTCCCTCACATTCATTCCATCCTCACACAGAAACATGAGATCACCTAAAACGCTACTGCCATCATACTTTCTCCCATCAAGTTCTGTTCATTCATCATCCCTGTGCTTGCTAACTATAGCATTTGGTCAAGCTAATTTACAACAATCAAACTTGCTTTATCAAACATGGCCTTATCTCTCCCTGTGTCCCGTGTATAAGTCCTCCTCACCCAATCTGCTGTGAAAGGACTTTATAAAATGCATCTCTGTCAGTCCATAACAGACATTTAGAAGAGACAAACATTTCTTTTGTAACAAATTGTGTAGCTGGATGAACACAGCAGGCCAAGCAACATCTCAGGACCAACATTTCTTTTGGTTTGATTTGGCTGTGTATAAATCATTCTTCCTCCCTTTCTGTCAAAAGGAAGAATGCACATGCACTGTGTTGCATCTTGCCCCGTATAAAGATGGCCGTTAGATACACGTCTCATTGAATATTGTTTCAAAGATAGTAGGAACTGCAGATGCTGGAGAATCTGAGATAACAAGGTGGAGAGCTGGTAAACACAGCAGGCCAAGCAGCATCAGAGGAGCAGGAAAGCTGACGCTTCAGACCTGGACCCCCCCACCCCCCCGGAAACGTCAGCCTTCCTGCACCTCTGATGCTGCTTGGCTTGCTGTGTTCGTCAGGCTCTACACCTTGTTATCTCACTGAATATTGTCTCCCCCCCCCCCAATAACGATGGCGATGGTGAACCGAGGCCTGTTGCCCCTAACAGACCGGCAACCAGCTCCCAATTTTTTTCAAACGTGGGTCTTGCAGTCTCTAATTCGGGTCTCCAGGCCTTCCGGGGGCTCACGAAACCTCTGGATTCACGCTACCTTCATGAATATATTCGATAATCTCTCACCTTTTAGCGCCTCCCTTCTGAAACTTCGCGCTGTCAACCCCTCGATCACGGGAGCTTTGCGCCTGCGCGGCCCTCCTGGAGCAGTGATTCTGTGCGAGACGCAATTGGTTGGAGGACAAACTCTCCAGACTTGGTCCTCCCGTACCGCCCCCTGTTCCCATTGGTCTGGATCCACCGTCAGTCACTAATGCCTCCGTGTTGTTAAGAGTCAATGGGCACTTGGGAAGTGGAACTACATTGCTTGGCTGACGGTGAGAGGGGCTTTGCTAGTGAGATCGTTTATGCATGCCCGGAATCTCTGCGCCACCGCACGCTGCCTTCGAAGCGGCCGCGGGGGGAACAAGACTGTCAATCACCTCCTTCTGGAGTGTGCCTATGCGCAGGAGGACTGGAGGGGATACAGCGGTATATAGGGAGGAGCTGGCCAAAGTTCAATGGTTCAATACCCTCGCAGGGATGGCAATGGAACAACAATGACAGGTATTTCTGGATATAATGCAGAAGGTGCAGGATCAGTTCATTCCAAAGAGGAAGAAAGATCCTAAGGGGAGGCAGGGGTGGCTGTGGCTGACGAGGGAAGTTAAGGACTCTATAAAGATAAAAGATAAGTATAACATAGCAAAGATTAGTGGGAAGCTGGAGGACTGGGAAAATTTTAAAGAGCAACAGACGATAACTAAAAAGGCAATACGTGGAGAAAAAAATGAGATATGAAGGCACGCTGGCCAAAAATATAAAGGAGGATAGTAAAAGCTTTTTTAGGTATGTGAAAAGAAAAAAATGGTTAAGACTAAAATTGGGCCCTTGAAGATAGAAATGGGTGAATTTATTGTGAGGAACAAGGAAATGGCAGAAGAGTTAAATAGGTACTTTGGATCTGTCTTCACTAGGGAAGACACAAGCAATCTCCCAGATGTTATAGTGGCTGAAGGACCGAGGGTAATTAATGAACTGAAGGGAATTTATATTAGGCAGGAAATGGTGTTGGATAGATTGTTAGGTCTGAAGGCTGATAAGTCCCCGGGACCTGATGGTCTGCATCCCAGGGTACTTAAGGAGGTGTCTCTACAAATTATGAATGCGTTGGTAATTATTTTCCAATGTTCTATAGACTCAGGATCAGTTCCTGCGGATTGGAGGGTGGCTAATGTTGTCCCACTTTTCAAGAAAGGAGGGAGAGAGAAAACGGGGAATTATAGACCGGTTAGCCTGACGTCAGTGGTGGGAAAGATGCTGGAGTCAATTATAAAAGATGAAATTATGACTCCATTTGGATAGCAGTAACAGGATAGGTCAGAGTCAGCATGGATTTACGAAGGGGAAATCATGCTTGACTAATCTTCTGGAGTTTTTTGAGGATGTAACTATGAAGATGGACAAGGGAGAGCCAGTGGATATAGTATACCTGGACTTCCAGAAAGCCTTTGATAAAGTCCCACATCGGAGATTAGTGAGCAAAATTTAAGGCACATGGTATTTGGGGCAAAATACTAGCTTGGATTGGAAACTGGCTGGCTGACAGGAAGCAAAGAGTAGTGATAAACGGGTCCCTTTCGGAACGGCAGGCGTTCCACAAGGTTCGGTGCTGGGACCGCAGCTATTTACAATATACATTAATGATATAGATGAAGGCATTAAAAGTAATATCAGCAAATTTGCTGATGACACAAAGCTGGGTGGCAGGGTGAAATGTGAGGAAGATGTTATGAGAATACAGGGTGACTTGGACAGGCTAGGTGAGTGGACGGATGCATGGCAGATGCAGTTTAATGTGGATAAATGTGTGGTTATCCACTTTGGTGGCAAGAATAGGAAGGCAGATTACTATCTAAATGGAGTCAAGTTAGGTAAAGGGGAAGTTCAACGAGATCTGGGTGTTCTTGTACATCAGTCAATGAAAGCAAGCATGCAGGTACAGCAGGCAGTGAAGAAAGCTAATGGCATGTTGGCCTTCATAACAAGAGGAATTGAGTATAGGAGCAAAGAGGTCCTTCTGCAGCTGTACAGGGCCCAGGTGAGACCACACCTGAAGTATTGTGTGCAGTTTTGGCCTCCAAATTTGAGGAAGGACATTCTGGCTATTGAGGGAGTGCAGCGTAGGTTCACGAGGTCAATTCCCAGAATGGCGGTACTATCATATGTTGAAAGATTGAGTGACTGGGCTTGTATACACTTGAGTTTAGAAGGATGAGAGGGGATCTGTTTGAGACATAAGATTATTAAGGGATTGGACAATCTGGAGGCAGGAAGTATGTTCCCGTTGATGGGGGAGTCCAGAACCAGAGGACACGGTTTAAAAATAAGGGGTAGGCCATTTAGAACAGAGTTGAGGAGAAACTTCTTCACCCAGAGAGTGGTGGATATATGGCATGCTCTTCCCCAGAAGGCGGTGGAGGCCAAGTCTCTGGATAGTTTCAAGAAAGAGATAGATAGAGCTCTTAAAGATAGTGGAATCAAGGGTTATGAGGATAAGGCAGGAACAGGATACTGATTGTGGATGATCAGCCATGATCATAATGAATGGTGGTGCTGGCTCGAAGGGCCTACTCCTGCACCTATTGTCTATTGCCATGTTAGGTACAAAGCCAAGTAAGAGTCAGCTTTCTGTTAATTACAGTGCATCGAGTCTTATTAAAATTTCTTACACAGGTTAGATCCTTTTGCCATGAACTTTCATTTACCTGTCTTCAATCTCATCTCCAAGAGTAAGTACACAAAGCTCATAAAATGTTTTGTCAGTAAGATTGCGACTATCCAATTGGTTGCCACAGTCACATTCCTCTTTTCCACTGAGCCAAACTGCTTCTAAGTTCTTTTCTGTTTGCTGTGAGCTTGCATCTTTCCATTCCCTTAATTCTCATGCTGCACTTCAGAACTCACCTTGATCATGAGACACATCTTCTCGTCCCTCAATTCCTGTTAAACTACTGAGCATCCGACCTCCCCATGTTAGCTGATATTGCCATCAGGTACTCCTTCTCCTGATTCTAGATTCCTGTCTTTAAATCCTGTGTCATCTCGCATCCTGAAGAAAACCTGTTCATGATCCCACCATCCTCGGCCAGATGATTCATTGGCTGGCTAGCAAAAAACAGTGTGTGCATAAATTGGTCTTTGGCAGCAGTCCCACAGGGATCTGTGCTGGAATCTCAACCTTTTCAAATTTATATCAATTATTTAAATGAAGGAAGCATCAGCATGGTGGCTAAGTTTGCAGACCACAGCAGCAGAGGGAGGCAAATATGTTGTGATACAAGAAAGTTTTTAAAAATTTACTCATAGGATGTGGGTGTAGCTGGCTGAGATTGCCCATCCATAGTTGCGCCTTGAGCTGATGGGGATGAACTAGATTTTTGTTAGGCAAGCAAGTCCAGGGTTATTGTGAATAGATGGGAATGTGGAATGCAAGCCATAACAGCTCAACCAAGATCTTACTGAATGGCAGACCTAACTGAAGTGATCAAATTGTCTATTTCAGTTGCCATTTTCTGTGTTCATATGCAGTTAACAGAATATGTTGATGCAAACATTATGTAGAAAAAGAGGTTTTAGGGAAAATTGTAACAACTGCAAGGACATTCTCTCTCCTTTGTATCATGGGGAAGATCTTCACTAGGGTCACTTTTAAAAGACTCAATCCATTTGCAGCCTGCGTGTTTCCGGAAGCACAATGTGCTGGCAGATCAACAATGGACCGGATTTTCCCCGTACACCAGTGTTGCGAACTGGGTAGAGTATTTGATGTTTGTAAAATAATAGAGGGGAGGGGGGGGAAAAGAGTGCGTGATCCCTTTAAAGACTGTTATTTATGAAAAAAAGCGTTTGCAGGCAGCAACAGATGGATAGAGTTCTTGAAATTGAAACACTGGGCCAAAAGGCTATACTGTTAGCAGGCAAAGCAGCATTTATAGATTGGATTCCCTACAGTGTGGAAACAGGCCCTTCGGCCCAACAAGTTTACACTGCCCCTTGGAGCATCCCACCCAGACCTATCCCCCTATAATCCACACGCCCCTGAACACTACGGGCAATTCAGCATGGCCAATCCACCTAGCCTGCACATCTTTGGACTGTGGGAGGAAACCCACACAGACATGGGGAGAATGTGCAAACTCCACACAGACAGTTACCTGAGGCTGGCATCGAACCCAGGTCTCTGGTGCTGTGAGGCTGCAGTGCTAACCACTGAGCCACCATGCTGCAGCCATTTATACAAAGATAACAGGTTTTTGAATTTAGCCAATTAATTTAAACCAGGCCCAAAATACCAAAACCCAATTAAATTCAAATCTGATGGTTTTTACAATCTAGACCAATTCCGATTGTAAGAAATTAATATGGATTAAGGGAATAAAAGAAGAGGGCATTTGAAACTCAGTGTGAGAGCAAACTGCCATCTGAAGGGCAACTCTTTGACTCTCACAGAAACCTCTAACCTCTCAGAATAAGCATAATTTAAATAAAGATACTACAGCACTCTTAGCTATTATTTCTGATGCAAAAATTCAATGGAGAAAGACATTCCTGAATGGAAAACAGCAGAGAAGGCAAAGGGCATTCAGGAAGACTTATTCTGGCTGTAATTTTGAGAGACCAAACTTTACTTTTTTTATTACTTTGGTTTATATGAATGGGACTTGTATTTATTGGAAAATCATACCATTAGAATTTTGTTCTATTCCGGAATAGTTAGTAGTTAAGCGGGGAATTGTTTGGTTTGTTAGTAGTTCTGTAATTTGTTCACTGTTAGAATTAGATAACTGAATTGTTACTTGTTGCTTATAAAGTGAGTATCAGGGATTTCTTCCATTTAACCTCTCCTTTTTAACAGACTGGGGGGGGGGGGGGGGTGTTGAGAGGCAAGTTATACCATTTTTCACACTTCTTTCACAGATTACCAGACAAGGTGAGCTTCTCTGGGTACTTCAGATTCAATTATCAGAGAGGGGTCGACCACCTCCCCTTTGTAACATCAGCTACACAAAGTTTACAATTAGGATTGAAACTAAAATTATGCTGGCTAATCTAAATAAATGCTTAAAATGCACCAAAATATTTGGTTCCCATAGATAAGCTTTAGCTTGAGGTTACCATCAAATGGTGAGAAACCCTGCCGTCTTTAACTCTTTACAGTCTAAGGAGGTCTGTAGAGCTTTTGTTTCCCAGTGGAAGCAAACCTCCTTAATTTTAGAATCAGTGATGACTTTGACACCTTATTTGGACATGTATCACTTCCAGATATATTGTTTTCAATTTCCCAAGAATAAGAATAACATGTGGGAACTGATATAATCAAGAATGGTGATGAGGTGTTAGTTGTTGCCTTCTCATCTGTGAATCTGGAGGTTGTGTGTTCAAATCCACAACCACAACCAAGAACATAATATCTAGGGTAATATTGTGATGCAGTAGTTAGTGAACACTGCACCATCAGCGGTCCCATATTTTAGAGGAGATGTTTAACTGTGGCCCATCTGCTGCTGTGTTGGGCGTAAAAGTTCTCTTGAGGTTCTACTGAAGGGCAGAGGAGTCACCCCTGGTGAACTGAGAAGCTGATGAAGAGGTACCAGACTCAAAATGTTAACTGTTTTCTCCCCACAGATGCTGCGAGACCTGCTGATTTTTGCCAGCAACTTCTGTTTATGTTTCACCAGGATGTTGCCTGGAATGAAGCACTTTAGCTATGGAGAGAGGCTGGATGAGCTAGTAGTTTTCTTTGGAGCAGAGAAGGTTGAGGAGGAACCTGATAGTGATGTTTAAGGTTATGAGGGGCATGGACAGTGTGAATTGAAAGCAATTGCTTTCCTTAACTGAAGGGTTAATAACAAGGCGGCTTAATTTTAAAGTGAAAGGTAGGAGGTTTAGAGGGGATTTTTCACATAGAAGGTGGTGAGGGTTTGGAATGCATTGCCTTGGAGGATAGCTGAAAACAGAGAGCCTCACAATCTTTATAAACTACTTGGATGAGCACTTAAAGTGTCACAACATTCAAAGCTCTGGGTGTAGTGAAGAATTTGGACTGGTATAACTTTGGTGGTATAGACTTGAAGGGTCAAAGGGCCTCTTCTGTACTGTATGGTTGTATGAACTGTTCAGAATGTATCCTTCGACAACCACCATTGAGCAGTTTCTGGTAAGAATCACATTTCAATTTGTGGGAGCTTCCTGTGTACAATTTGGTTACTAATTTTCAACACTGCAAATGTTTTCACTGCTTTAGTCTCATTTGATGTAAAGCACTGTGGGGCATCCTGAAGCTGTAATAAATGCTATATAAATAGAAAGTCATAGAGATGTACAACATGGAATTTGACCAGATATCCTAAAATTAATCTTGTCCCATTTGCCAGCATTTGGCCCATATCCCTTTATACCCCTCCTGTTCATATACCCATCCAGATGCCTTTTAGATGTTGTAATTTTACCAGCCTTCACCAGCTCCTCTGACAGCTCATTCCATACATGCACCATCCCCTGCATGAAAAATTTGTCCCTTAGGCCCTTTTAAATCTTGCCTTCTTACCTTAAACCTGTGCCTTCTGGTTTTGGATTCCCCTACCCTGGAGAAAAGACTTGGCTATTCACCCTATCTTGTGATTTTATAAATTTCTATAAGATCACCCTTCAGCCTCTGATGCTCTCAGGAAAACAGTCCCAGCCTATTCAGCCTCTCCCCACAGCTCAAACCCTCCATCCCTTCTAGAGTTTAACTTGATTGTCCAAAATAGGAAAAAAAGAACTTCATTTTGAACTCACCACACCTACTCTATCCAGACTACAATTGTCTTTCAGATGAGTTGTTCCTTTCCAATCTGTCTTGTTCTGAATGAGGACAAGATGAACTGAGAAAAGACTCAACAATACAACAGCCAGTAACAGGACACAGTCACATTGAGCACAGAGGAAGGTGGTTATAGTTATTGGAGCGCAGTTGTCTCAGCTCCATGATATCATTGTACGGAGTACCTCAGGTTAGTGTCCTAGGCCCAGTATATTCAGCTGCTTCAATGACTATCCCTCCACATTCAGTCAAACATGAAGATATGTGCCAATGATTGAACCACGTGCAGCACCATTCACGTCTCCTCAGATGCTGCAGCAGTACATACTCATGTGCGACAAAATCTGAACAATGGCCAGGCTTAGGGAGACAATTGGCAAGTAACATTCCCACCACAGGTGACGGCCTAGTATTATTGCTGGACTGTTAAACTAGACACGCAGGCTAGAGATCAGCAATGAGTAACTTATTCTACCTAGTAACTGTCCACCATCTCCAAGGCACAAATCAGGAGTGCGATGGAATATCTTTCACTTGCCTGGATGGGTACAATACTTAAAAAATTGACACTATTAATAAGCACAAAGCAACCCTGACAACCCTTCGAAAACCTTCAACATTCACTCCCTTCACTACCAATGCACAGTGCCTGTGATTTGTACCATCCACAAGATGCACTACAATACAGCATCAGGGTTCCTTCAGCAGAGTCTTACAAACCTGTGATCGCTCCTGCCTAGAAGGGCACGGGCAGCAGGTTGAGAAAACTGCGATCTACAAGATCCCTCCCCAAGCCACATCTATTTTCACTTGGAAACACATCACCATTGCTTTAGGGTCTCTATACTTCAAGGTCTGCAGTGGTTCAGGATGACAGCTCACCACTGTTTTCTCCAAGCCAAATAGGGATGGACAATAAGTGCTGGCCTAGTCAGAAACACCCACATTCTACAAGTGAATTTTAAAAAAAAATCAGTGTCCTCTTAATTTGGTAAAAGCAAGAAATTGAGCAGTGCATTTGACACAAAGCTAATTTATTTAACCTTTAATCCAGAATATTAAACTTCAGCCTAGTTACAGAGATTATTAACATCAACTGAAACAACTGTCAACTGTTAAGAGGAACACAGTTCAGTCTGGATGTGATTAACAGCAGCAATAACAGCAAAATCCAACCCCTGACATCACTTATGGTTGCTCAGTCTGACAGATGGGTGAACGTATCCCTTCCCACAGTCCTTGCCACAAGCGGTGTGCGTGCGTGTGTTTTAAATATTTGCCTATAAACAGAACAGACAAGCATATCTCCCTCCAAATTCAAAGATCAATGATATTCAGTGAATTGAGTGACACAGTCAGATGTTGATCTGTTCCCGGTCCCCCTCCCTTTTTTCTGCATTTCAACTGATGTTTTCCCAGGACCATCAGTTCTGATGAAGGGTCACCAGACCCGACACATTAACTGCTTTTTTTCCTTCACAGATGCTGCCAGACCAGAGCTTTTCCTGCAACTTTGTTTCTGCAAATGTTCTAATACCCTGTAAAAGTAATTGACAGTGTCAGTGTCACTATCAGGCCGAGACACAAATTCACAACTGTAATTCTTATGGACCTTTCTTTCCCTAAAACGGGTTCAATCAAACCAAAATAAGTCAATATCAGCAACAAATCCCTAAATAAGAAAATTATACATTTCCAGCTAAACCGGAATGCTGTTCCCAGTATCCGCTAGTGACTCTGACTAACCGTCCCCACCCCCACAGATACTCGCCCGGTTACCGAAGGTATCAATCATTCCAGTGAATCCTGTACACTTCCGACTCAGAACATGGAAGAGAGAGGCCAGCAGCCAGCGTAAACCCAAATCACGCCCTGCCCTCCCAGCATCAATAAACTGCTGGTTGAATTAGGGCCAAGAGCGGGTAACCCAGTCCCCGCCACACAATGTGGGGGAAAGGTGTCGCCAAGCATCTACGAGCAGCTCCTTCAGGTAAGAGCACAGGGACTGCACCCTCTCAAGCTGAACATACACATGGCTCAGGGACAAGCCCTATCTTTTTTGAGAACTATCTTAATTAAATTGAAATAAAAAATGTTAAAAACCCAACAGACATTTTCTTTTGAAAAAAACTTTCTAATTTGTAAAAGTAGTTTTATTCCTCGCTTGCGCATTACACAGTTAGGTTACACATGCGCATTGTATCGGCATCAAAAAAAAACTGCTGATATCTAAAGCAGAGATAGTAGGAACTGCCGATGCTGTGGTCTGGAGGCACACAGCAGGACAGGCAACATCAGAGGAGCAGGAAAGCTGACGTTTCGGGTGGGAACCCTTCTTCAGGTTAAATAAACCAGCTTTGTGTCAAGTGCACTGCTCAATTTTTTCCTTTCACCAAATTAAGATGACACTGATTTAAAAAAAAAATCCGCTTGTGGAATCTGTGTTTCCGACTTATTGCCCATACCTAAGATAACGAAATGTGGAGCTGAATGAACACAGCAGGCCAAGCAGCATCTCAGGAGCACAAAAGCTGACGTTTCGGGCCGAGACCCTTCATTCATCCTCTCTGATGAGGGGTCTAGGCCAGAAACGTCAGCTTTTGTGCTCCTGAGATGCTGCTTGGCCTGCTGTGTTCATCCAGCTACACACTTTGTTATCTTGGATTCTCCAGCATCTGCAGTTCCCATTACTCTTGCCCATACCTATTTGGCTTGAAGAAAATAGTGGTGACCTGAAACGTCAGCTTTCCTGCTCCTCGAATGCTGCCTGTCCTGCTGTGATCTTTCAACTCCACACTGTTATCTTAGACTCCAGTTCTTACCATCTTCTGCTCCTGCACAATAGGAACGGAAACAAAGTGGCGGTGTTGATGTTGGGTTGGGGTGAACAATGTCAAAAATCACACGACTTCATAGTCCAACATGTTTATTTGAAAACACAACCTTTCAAAGCGCTGCTCCTTCATCAACATGTCCAGTCTACTGCCACACCAGCAAATTCACACTGGGGAGAAACCATTCATCTGTTCCGAATGTGGGATTGGCTTCACTCAGTTATGCAATCTGTTCGATCACCAGCACATTCACAATGGGGAAAGCTATTCATGTGTTCGGAGTGTGGCAAAGAATTCCCTCAGTAGTCCAGTTTACACAAGCGTTGGAGAATTCACACTGGGGCAAAGGCCATTCATCTAATCCGTATTAAATGGGGGGTGTGGGCCTAGTGGCGTTATTGCTGGAATGTTAATCCAGAGACCCACGTAATGCTGTGGGGACTCCCTTCAAATCCTGCCGGGCAAATGGTGAAATTTGAATTCAGTAGAAAAAAAGTCCTTTTTTTGGGAAGTAATTCACTCAAATCACTCACCTCACATCACACCAATGTGTTCACGCTGACACAAGAACTTTTCAATGTTCTGAGTGTGAGAAAAGCTTTAAAGCTAAAATGGATCTGCTAACCCACCAGCAAGTTCACACTGGGGAGAGGCAATTCACCTGCTTATAACAACAGATTCACTCAGACCACAGCAAGGGAGGGTCTGGATGAATCAGACACCATCTCCCATACTCACTGGTAGAGGGCTGTACAGCAAACATAATCCTAAACTGAAACAAAAACAGAATTTGTTGGAAAAGCTCAGCAGGTCTGGCAGCATCTGTGAAGAGCAATCAGAGTTGACGTTTCGGGTCTGATGATGCTTCCTCAGAACTGATGGTAACTAGGAAAATGTTGGTTCATTTGCAGAAGATAATGTAGGGGGAGGGGTTAAGGAATAAATGATAGGTGGGAATAGAGCCCAAAGAGACAGAAGAACAGGTGAACAGACATTGAACTGGATAGCGATCTGGCTAGGAGTATGAATAGCAGTTAATGGAGATTGTTAGTGGCTAACAATAGGTAGTGTGTAATGGCAGAATATGTCGACCTGGTGTGTGGAGTAGGGGCCTAGGAAATGGGAGAGTTCAGGGCCTACAATTATTGAACTCAATATTGAGTCCAGGGGGATGAAGGATCCCCAAGCTACCTATTGTTAGCCACTAACCGTGTCCGTTAACAGCTATTCACTCTCCTCTCCGGATCGTTATCTATTCCTTTGTCTGTCCAACTGTTCTTCTCTCTTCGGGTTCTGTCCCTGCTTGGGGACCTGCAGGCCTCCAGACTCATTGTCGAGTTCAATAATTTTAGGGCCTGAACTCTCCCATGTCCTAGCCTCCTACCCCACATACCAGGCCTTTTTATCACTTAGCCTGCCATTACACACTGCCCATTGTTAGTTATTAACAGTCTCCTTTAACAGTGATTTGCCCTCCTAGCTAGATCATTATCCAGTCCTTTGTCTGTCCAACTGTTCTTGTCTCTCTCTGGGCTCTATCCCCACCTATCATTTGCTCCTGAACCCTTCCCCCGACTCTATCTTCTGCACATAAACTGACATTTTCCCACCTACCGTCATTTCTGAGAAGGGGCTCTGCACTCCGGATTTCACTTCACAGATGCTGCCAGACCTGCTGAGCTTTTCCAGCAAATTCTGATTTGCAGCAGCTGCAGTTCTTTCCTTTTTTTAAAAAATCCTAAACTGGTCATTCTCTTATAAACATTTAATCTCTCAAATAAATCTGGTGAACCTTCTCTGATCTACCTCCAATGCAATTACATCCTTCCTCAAATAAGGGACCAAATCTGTACACAGCACTCCAGCTGTAGTGTCAATGCCTTGTACAGTTGCAACACTACTTATCTACCTTTATACTCCATTCATTTATCACAAAATGCCAAATTAGCCTTCCTTATTACCTGCTGCAGCTACATTGCAGCCATCTGCAATTCATTCAGGAGACACCCAGATCATTGCGCTCTGAAGCATTTTGAAACCTCTCTCCAACGAATTACACAAATGTGATTTCCCTCTGACAAAACCATGTTTGGTGTGTCTGTTTATATTGATATTATCCAAGTGCCCTGCCATAATACCTTGGGAATAGCTTCTAACATTTTCCCTATGACAGATGTAAGATTAGCTGGCCTGTAGTTTCCTGCTTTCTGCCTCCCTTTTTGAATAAAGGAGTTATGTTAGCTATTTTCTTTCCCGAAGGTACCTTCCCTGAATCTTATGAGTTTTAGAAATGTCTAACTAATGCATCAGCGAAATCACTAGCTACTTAATTCAAGACCTTAGGATGACATCAATCAGGATCTGCCGACATGTCAACTTGCCGTTCCAATGATTTCACCTGATGAAGGGGCAGTGCTCTGAAAGCTTCTGATTTCAAATAAACCTGCTGGACTATAACCTGGTATTAACTGACTTCTGATCTTGTCCATGATAATTGGAATTTTCTTGAACTTTTCCCTCCCTTTCAGTTCCTAATTTGCAGCTATTACTGGGACATTACTTGTGATGACCAATGCAAAACATCTGTTCAATTTGTCTGCCATTTCTTTGTCCTCCATTACTAATTTTAAGACTCATTTTCCGCAGAACCAACACTTACTTTGTTAACTTTCCTTTTTTAAATATCTGAAGAAACTTTTCCTAATTGTTTTTCTAACTTTTGGCTAACTTCTGTAATCTACTTTCTTCCCTAGGTATTAATCTTTTAGTATTGTTTTGCTTTAAGAGTTATTTTTTAATATTCAGTCTTCTGACCTTCCATCCATCTTTTCACAATTATGTCTTTTCTTCGACTGATTCTATCTTTGACTTTTTTGGTTAACCACAGATAGTGGGTCAGTCCCTTAGAATTTTCCTCATGTGCATATTGTGCACTTTCTGAAACATACCTTTAAATATTAGCCATTGCATTTTTATTGACCTATCCCAAAACTAAATTTCCAGTTCACTTTCACTAGTTCTGCTTTCTGCCCTCATAATGGACCTTGTTTAAAGCAAAATTGCCCTCTTTCCCTTAAACTGTATGTAACATTCAACTAAACTGGTTACTGCTATCCAGCAGTGCTTTTGCTAATGAAGTCAGTTGCGGTTGAAACCAGGTCTAGTATAGCCTGCTCTCTGGTTATTGATATACAATGCTGGTCTAAGAAACTGGCCTGAAAACATTTAATGAATTCCTCAATTAGGCTATATGTTCCCATTTGATGGGAACAATCTGTATTTAAGTTAGTGTACCCCATAATAATTGCTGTTCCCTTTTGACAAGTTCCCATTATTTCTTGCTGGAAACCTTGTCCTACCATGTGGTTACAATGAGGGGGACTATACACAGCTCCTATTAGTTACCTCTTGCTTTCATCATTCCTTATGTCTACCCAGATTGCTTCTATATCTCGGTTTCCTGAATTGAGGTCATCCCTCTCTATTGTGCTCATATTATCTTTAATTTAAAAGAATCACTCTTCCATCCATTCTCAACTCCCTACACTTCCAAAACATCATATAATCTTCAGTATTCAAGTCCCAATCTACATCATACAGTCACAACTCAGTAATGGCTGTTAGATCATGCTTTTTTAATCTCGATTTGTACCACTAATTCATCTGTGTTTCAAAAGCTGCGTGCATTCAGATACAGTACTTTAAGTTTTGCCTGTGTAATTTTGTAACCTCTAAGCTTATCTGCTAATTTGCTCTTAGATCCACCCCTTCCTGCCATTATCTGTTTATAATTTCCCACATTTCCTCCCTCTATTGCTTTCTCCCTTAATCCTTTGATTGACCACAGCTCCCCAAATTTGGATCCTTGCTCCCACTATTTAATTTAAAATGCAATCTAATTCCAAGATCTCAGGTCCCAAGTCCTAATTATGTTACAACACAGGGATAGCAAGCCAGTCCAAATCACACTTGCTAACACTTGAATCACAACATGAAATGAAATCACTTGACCCTCAAAACTGGTCAATCGTTCCTAGTCAGACTTTACAAATAACTGATCTTGTATATCAAGTTTATAACTTAAAACAAAAATTAACAATTTATTATCAATAATGTTACTTTACTGAACCCAAATGAACTACCAGGCAATCTAATTAATATTCTCTTCGATCATCAACCACTACTTTCACACAAACACAGTTGAGGAATAAATTTGAGAAGAATAAGTCGCCAGTTCGATAACAAAACGATACCAAGCTTTCACAAAATCCAATGGGTTGTAATACAGCCATGTAGGATGTCTTGTTGAAGTCTGAAGTCACCAGCAGCATCAATTCTCAACTGCAACTCTTAGTTTCAAACTTATACCATATATATCTGTAATGAAGTGTGACTTTTTTCTCTTTATTTTCTCTATCCTTTTTGTACCTAGGTACATTGCATCCTAGATGGTGCAGTGTGCTGGCAACATTGTACACTTTTCACGGTACTCATGTTATTTTGTAACTTGAGTACATGTGAGAATAAGCCTAATTCTAATATGATCGGTGTTAGGATTTGGGCAACAGATCTTTCAATGAACTCAAGAAACTGGAGGGTCAAATATGGGAGAATGCCAGGACTGCACGGGGATGGCCCAGTCAACAGTGGACAAAGGGTGAGGGTGGGAGGTGTACTGAGTCTCCAGTTCCAGCTTCAAACTCTATTCCCTTGTACCTACTCCCATTCCTCTCCCTGTCAACTGTCTGAGACTGATCAGACTATTGACTGTTTAAATTATTTCACCCCACAACCCAGTGCCACATATTTCCACCTCCATAATATCACCAACTCCGTTCTAGTCTCAACTCATCTTTTCCTTTGTTACCTGCAAAATTAAATATCCAAACACCTTCCCAGCTGAACCTCCCACATTGAACATCCCTGTAATTATCTTGAGATAATTCAAAACACTGGTGTGTTGTTGTTTCCTTGCACCAAGTCATGTTCACCTGTTACCCTGAGTTCACTGACTACTAACATCTCCTGTTTGAGAAGCACTAAAATGTTTTAAAATCTCATCCATATTTTTTTCCTTGAATGTGGCCACCCGTCCAGTCTCACATTGCTCCGCAATCTCTGTGCTCATAGAATTTGGAGCCTTTGGTGCATTCCTGATTTTAATCACTACAGACAACATAGGTGGCTGCTCTTTCAGTCCAAGCTCCAGAATTTCTTCCTTAACGTTCCCGCCTCACTTTCCTTCAAAAGGTTCTCATTAAAGCCTGTCTGTATGATCAACCATTTAGTGTTCTGACTTGCATCCTTACATGGCTGACTGTCAACATTGCTTTGTAAAGTTCTTGTGAAAGCCTTCAGAACATTATATTCCATTAAAATTGTGAGAGAACTACAAATTAGTTCTGCTGAGTCTGAGGTATACTGCTGTTCCATTATCATTATGGTGAAAATCAGTCATACCTATGGAATCAGGCCCTTTGGTCCAACTAGTCCATGTCAACCATAAGGACAAACTAAACTAGTCCCACCTGCCTGCACTTGGTCCATATCCCTCCAAACATTTATTATTCATATACTTACCCAATTATCTTTTAAACATTGTAACTGTAACAGCACCCAGCACTTCCTCTGGAAGTTCAATGCACACATGAATCACTGTGTACAAAAACGTTGCCCCTCATGTCTGTCTTAAATATTTCTCTCGACTTAAAGGTACACCCCCTAGTCTTGATATCTCCCACCCTAGGTAAAAGGCGCTTAATATTAACCCTACCTATCACAATCCCACACTTTCTAGTGAAAAAAGTCCCAACCTATCCAGCCTTTCTTTATCATGGAAACCTTCCATACCTGGGAATATCCTGGTAAATTGCTTCCAAACCTCTCCTGCTTAACAATATCCTTCTTATAAATGGATGACCAGAACTGGACACTACTCCAGAAGAGACCCCACCAATGTCCTGTACAACATCAACATGAATTCCCAATGCCCATACTCAAAAGAATTGAGCAATGAAGGCAAGCATGCTAAATGTTTTTTTAACCACCCTGTCTAAATGTGGCATAAACTTCGAAGAACTATTATTTATTTATGGGATGTGGGTCCATAAAATATAGGAGATGAATTAAGCCATTCAGCCCATTGTGTCTGCTCTACCATTCGATCATGGCTGATATGTTTTCAACCCTACTCTCCTGCCTTCACCCCAGAACCATTACTAATCAAGAACCTATTTCTGTCTTACATACATTCAGTGACTTGGCCTCCACAGCTTCCTATGGCAATGAGTACAAGCGATTCATCACCCTCTGGCTGAAGAAATTCTTCCTCATCATGGTTTGGTTGCTAGCTTAAGCATCATCTGGTTGGCGTTCAATGGACAATCTCAGGGGAAGGTTATGCAGCAGGTACAGAACTGCACCTTGGACCCAACCCTTCAGACTTACAAGGCATGGGACAAACTGCATTTGAATTTTCTCACCTCTCACTTCACTGACAAAGGGCTGACGTGGGTAACATTTGTGTGTGTCTCGGCCCAAAACATCAGCTTTTGTGCTCCTAAGATGCTGCTTGGCCTGCTGCGTTCATCCAGCTCCACACTTTGTTATCTCGGATTCTCCAGCATCTGCAGTTCCCATTATCTCTGCACAATAGTCACACCATTTAAACTAATGGGGCTGGAACTGTGTTATCGCCAATACTGGTAAGGAAAATTTGTGTTCTACAAATAGTGACCCAAATTCTTCAATCGCATTTAAGCCAATCCATGTTGAAGAAACATGTGTTATATCAGAACCGACTTATTCTAAAATAGTGGACTGAGTAGCGTGGATCTTGCAGCTGCTCCCCAGATCCAGGCATATTTCTAGATTTACTTGTAGATTTCTCACTAGGGGCGGCACGGTGGCTCAGTGGTTAGCTCTGCAGCCTCTCAGCACCAGGAACCCTGGTTTGATTCCAGCCTCGGGTAACTGTCTGCGTGGAGTTTGCACATTCTCCCCGTGTCTGCGTGCGTTTCCCCGGGTGCTCTGGTTTCCTCCCACAGTCCAAAGATGCACAGGCTAGGTGGATTGGCCATGCTAAATTGCCTGTAGTGTTCAGGGGTGTGTGGGTTATAGGCAGATGGGTCTGGGTGGGATGCTCCAAGGGGCAGTGTGGACTTGCTGGGCCAAAAGGGCCTGTTTCCACACTGTAGGGAATCTAATCTAAAAGTTATTACATTTCAGTAGCACAAGTTTTTTTTAAAATTTTGATTCATTTTAGTTCTTTTAAACTTAAAATTGCAAAGAAAACCCAAAAAAAAGCGATTCATGCAAAGAAGAGTGTATTTTCTTAACACTGCTCAAGATTCTTTTTTTCCCCACAAGTGTGGAGGAAATTTTTTTAAAACAGAAAAGGAGTTGTGTTTGTGGAGTTTTTGGCGAGGCCAATGAATGTGGATGGCTCTGCATTGAGACTTCTTTTAAAATCAGAAGATTGAAAGTTGTCTGCTGGGCCACTTGAGCAGGAGTCTTTCTTTATTTCAATTGTTCAGCTAGGAGGTTGATTTTATTTTAATATTTATATGAAGAACAATACAGCAAACAGGCACAGGCCCTTTGGCCCTCTATTTTACCCTTCCATTCTAAAACCGTCTGCCTTCACTTACATGATCCATATCCCTTGATTCTCTTCCTTTTCATGCATTTGTCCAGGTGCTTCTGGAATGCTGTTATTCTGTCTATGTCCACTTCGTCCTCTGACAGTGTGTTCCAGGAATTAGAACATAGAACATAGAACAGTACAGCACAGAACAGGCCCTTCAGCCCACAATGTTGTGCCGACCATTGATCCTCATGTATGCACCCTCAAATTTCTGTGACCATATACATGTCCAGCAGTCTCTTAAATGACCCCAATGACCTTGCTTCCACAACTGCTGCTGGCAACGCATTCCATGCTCTCACAACTCTCTGCGTAAAGAACCTGCCTCTGACATCCCCTCGATACTTTCCACCAACCAGCTTGAAACTATGACCCCTCGTGCTAGCCATTTCTGCCCTGGGAAATAGTCTCTGGCTATCAACTCTATCTATGCCTCTCATTATCTTGTATACCTCAATTAGGTCCCCTCTCCTCCTCGTTTTCTCCAATGAAAAGAGACCGAGCTCAGTCAACCTCTCTTCATAAGATAAGCCCTCCAGTCCAGGCAGCATCCTGGTAAACCTCCTCTGAACCCTCTCCAAAGCATCCACATCTTTCCTATAATAGGGCGCCCAGAACTGGACGCAGTATTCCAAGTGCGGTCTAACCAAAGTTTTATAGAGCTGCAACAAGATCTCACGACTATTAAACTCAATCCCCCTGTTAATGAAAGCCAAAACACCATATGCTTTCTTGACAACCCTGTCCACTTGGGTGGCCATTTTAAGGGATCTATGTATCTGCACACCAAGATCCCTCTGTTCCTCCACGCTGTCAAGAATCCTATCCTTAATCCTGTACCACCATCCTTTGTGAGAAAAAACTTGCTTGCACATCTCTCAAACTTACCCCACCTCCCCGCACCTTGAACCTGTGTCGCCTAGAAACTGACCCCTTCAGCCTGAGAAAAGCCTCATACTTTCCATTCAATCCATGCCCTTCACAATCTTATGAAGATCAGCTCGCCCACTTACCTCCAGTGTTCCAGTAAAAACAAACCCAGTCCATCCAACCCTTCTTCAGAGCTAAAACCCCCCATACCAGGCAACATCCTGGTAAACCTTCTCTGTACCCTCTCCAAAGCATCCCATCCTTTTGGTACTGTGGTGACCAGAACTGTATGCAATATTCCAAGTGTGGCCTAACTAAAGTTCTATAAAACTGCAGCATAATTTTCCTATCCTTACACTCAATGCACCTTACAATGAAGGCAAGCATACCACAGGCCTTTTTTTTACTACCTCATCTACCTGCGCTGCCACTTTAAGTGATTTATGGACCTGCATACCCGTAACTTTCTGTATATTAATACCCCCAAGGGTTCCTCCATTCAATGTGTAATTTCCATCAGTACTTGACCTTCCAAATGCATCATCTCATATTTTTCATTTGACCTGTTTGAATTTATTTTTATTTCTTATTTTTTAATATGCTTAACATTAAAGTCTTTGGGTAAAGAAAGGAAGTTTATTTTATATAAAAAGGTGCTATTGTAAACTGCTTCCTTCTAGGCTTAATGACATTGAGTATCCAAGTGAAACAGAGTTAGATGGATAAGAGATATAGAGAAGTGATTACACAGCAGTATCAGTCAGATAGATGGACGACTGTCAAGAAAGGTAAGAAGGTAGTTCGGAAGTCTCCTGTGGCTATTCTCTCAAATAGATACTTAGTTTTCGGTACTGTTGAAAAAGATAGTCTCTCAGAGAGAAATAGAAAAAGACAGTCAGATGTTAGGTACTAAGAATGAATCTTACATTAAATAGGGTTTGACAAAATTTAAAATAATAATTGTTATAGGAGACTGTCCTGTCAAGAGCACAGGCAGGAGATTCTGCAGCAGTGAGTGTGAATCTAGGATAGTGTGATGATTTCCTGGTGCCAGGATTAAAGATACCTCAAAACATTTAAAGCATATTGTTAAATGAGAAAGTGAGAAACAAAATATTATTGCACACATTCGTAGGAATGACATAGTTAGGGCAAAAATTAAACTTTACAGCGTGCATATAAATGTTAGGGAGAAGATTTTAAAAAACGACCTCAAAAGACAGAATAATAAAATGAGAGGCTGGATGAACACAGCAGGCCCAGCAGCATCTCAGGAGCACAAAAGCTGACGTTTCGGGCATAGACCCTTCATCAGCTCCTGAGATGCTGCTGGGCCTGCTGTGTTCATCCAGCCTCACATTTTATTATCTTGGATTCTCCAGCATCTGCAGTTCCCATTATCACTCAAAAGACAGAATGACTGTTTTACTCCTGGTGTCAAGCTCAAGAAAGGGAAGAAATAAAAGGATAAAGGCAGAAAACACTTATAGCTAAAGAGGTAGTGTAATATTCAGGGATTCCAGGCTCTTGTATCATTAGGATCTCTTCTGGGTCAGAAAAGACCTGTTCAAAAAGGATGGGTTTCACTCGCACTGGAAAAGGACCAATATCCTAGTGGGAAAGTTTTCTAACTCTATTAAAGGATAACAGCAAGTCCGAGAACAAAGTAACTCTGAAGAATTAAACTGCATTTATTTCAAAGTAAGGGCTCTTGCAGGTAAGGCTAAGGAACAGGCAAGGCATGTTTGGGAACATGATTTTGAGACATCATAGCTATTATAGAAAACCTGGCTGAGGGATGGACAGGACTGGCAGCACAATGATCTGGGTTTCAGATGAGATAGAAGGACAGAAAAAGAGGCAAAGGAGGACAGGAAGTGGAGTTTTTGATTAAGGAAAATATTGTAGCTGTAACGAGAGAAGATTGCTCTGAAAAACTGTTCAGTGAAAATATATGGATTGAAATTAGAAATAAAAAGGAAATTCCTTGATGGGGTTGTACTATAGACCTCCCAATAGTCAGTTAGAAATTGAGGAACAAATATGTGGAAAGATCTCATATATGCAAGAATAATACAAGGTGATTTTAATTCTCCAAACATTGACTAGGACTACCATAGCGTTAAAGGTTTGGATGGTGAAGAATTTGTTAAATGTGTTCTAGAGAATTTTCTTTATCAATATGTAAATATTCCTATTACAGAATGATCAAAACTTGACCCTTTCTTGGGAAATAGGGGACGGCAAGTGACTGAAGTGATGATAGGGGAACATTTTGGTCTAGTGAGTACAATGCTATTTGTTTTAAAATTGTTATGGAAAAGGATAAGCCTTACATAAAAATTAAAGTTTTGAATTGGATCAAAGGAAATTTCGATGACATGAGACAAGAACGTTCAAAAATCAATTGGAGTAGTCGATTTGCAAATAAAGGGACGCAAATAAGTGGCTTTTAAAAGTGTAATAAGGAGAGCTCAGAGTCATTATGTTCCTGTTAGACTAAAGGCAAGGCTGATAGGATTAGAGAGCAATAGACAAGATTATTGAAGTTCTAGTCAAGAATAAAAAGAATCATATTAGATTATAAACAACTGGGTTCAAATGAATCTCTTGAACAGTATAGCGTGTAGGGGCACTCGATAGTGAGATCAGTAAGGCAAAGAGAGGATATGAGATAACCTGGGCAAATAAGGTTAAGGATAATCCAAAGAGATTCTACAAATACACTGACAGCAAGAGAACAACTGGAGAGGTGGTAGGGCCCCTTAAAGATCAAAGATTTGTGTTTGTGTTGAACCTCAGGAGATGGGAGAGATATTAAACAAATATTTTGCATCAGATTTAGGAGGAAGAAATGGAGGCTACAGAACTTGATGTTTTGAAAACAGTTCACATTATGGAAGAGCAAGTGCTGGAAGTCTTAGAAAGTATAAAGGTGGATAAATCTCCAGGACTTTGTGGGAGTTTAGGGAGGAAATTGTAGGGCCCCTTGCAGAAATATTTGTATCAATAATAAATACAGGTGAGGTGCTGAATGACTAGAGAGTGAATAATGTTGTGCCTTTATTTAAGAAGGGATGTAAGGGAAAGCCTGGGAACTACAGACCTGGGAGTCTGACTTTAGTAATAGGTAAGTTGCTGGAAGTGGTTCTGAAAGATAGGATGTATATGCATTTGGAGAGGCAAGGATTGATTAGTGATAGTCAGCATGGTTTCCTGCAAGTGAAATTGGGCCTGACAAACATGATTATGTTTTTAGGGGAAGTAACCACAGAGATTGGCAAGGGCAGAGCAGTAGCCATTGTTTACTTGGACTTTACTAAAGCTTTTGACAAGGTTTCACGTGATAGACTAATTTGTAAAGTTAAATCATGTGGGATTCAGGGTGAACTTGTCAATTGGATACGAAATTGGCTTAACAACAGGAGACAGGGTGATTTTTCCTAACAGGAAAACTGTGACCAGCAGCATTCCATAGAGATCGGTGCTTGGTCCACTTTAGTTTGTCACTTATATTAATGATGTAGATGAGAATATAAAAAACATGGATAATAAGCCTGAAGGTGACATCAAAATTGGGTGGTATAGTTGACAGCAAAGAAAATTGTTTAAGATTACAGAGATAGTTATTAATTGGGTCTATGGGCTAAAGAGTGGCAAAAGGAGTTTAATTTGGATAAGTGAGAGGCATTACATTTTGTTTAAATCAAACAAAAACACGATGTATACAATTAAAAGTAACACCTTGGGCAATGCTGTAGAACAGAGAAACCTAGGAAGTTCAGGTACATAATTCTTTGAAGTGTGCATCGCATATAGATAAGGTGGTTAAAAAGGCATTTAGCCTTCATTGCTCAAGCCTTTGAATATAGGAATTGGGAAGTTACGTTGGGATTGTACAGGATGCTGTTTAGAGCTGTCTGGAATAGTGGAGTACTTTTAAGCTGGAAAGGGCTCAGAAGAGATTTACCAGAATGTTGCCAGGAATGGAAGGTTTGAGCTATAAGGAAGCTCAATAGGCTGAGACATTCTTCACTCGAGCATAGGAAGTTGACAGGTGACCTTTATAGAGGTTTATAAAATATAGTGAAGAATATAGATAAGGTGAATGGTAGGTGTTCACCCCCACCCCCCCTACCACCATGGTGGAGAATTTCAAAACTAGGGGACATATTTTTAAGGAGCGAGGAGGGAGATTTAAAACAGACATGGCAACTTTAAAAAAAAGTGTGCTTCATGTGTGAAATGAACTTCCAGAGGAAGTGATGGATGCAGCTACAGTTACAATGTTTAGAAGACACGTAGATAAATACATGAATAGGAAATGTTTGGAAAGATATAGGACAGGCGCAGACAGGTAGGACTAGTTTAGTTGGGATTGTGGTCAACATGGACTAGTTGGACTGAAGAGTCTGCTTCTGTGTTGTATTAATTAGTCTATCTGGCAGGATCTGTGGAGAATAGGTAGAGTTAACATTTTTGGTTCCAGTGACCATTTTCTCAGAACTGGTGGAATTCTCAGGTGTCTCGGAATCATTCATGTAAACCTGGGTTGCAATTCCTTTCAGGCCAATAGAATGTCTTATTTGACAAGTGTGGTGCCTAGATCTGAACATGTCATCCATGGCTGCTCTGGGCAGGATTTCAAATCACTTGGTGCTATTCCAATCAGAATTGATAGAGGGGAACCAGTAGATCTGTTCTATTTGGGCTTCCAGAAGACATTCAACAAGGTACCTCACAAAACAATAAGTCATAAAGTAACAGCCTGAATTGTTGGAAGTACTGTATTTCTGTGGATAGAGAATTTGCCAATAGTAGAAAACAGTGAGTAGAATTAAAGAGTGACAGTAGGAACTACAGATGCTGGAGAATGTGTGAGATAACAAAATGTGGAGCTGGATGAACACAGCAGGCCCAGCAGCAAAGAGGAGCAGGAAGGCTGACGTTTTGGGCCAAGACTTCTCTTCAGAAAAATACTTCCCATTTTTTCTGAAGGAGGGTCGAGGCCTGAAACATCAACCTTCCTGCTCCTCTGATGCTGCTTGGCCTGCTGTGTTCATCCAGCTCCACACCTTGTTATCTCAGTGGAGTTAAAAGGGTTCTTTGAGATTGGTGACGTGTGACCAGTGTAGATTACACAGGGATCAAAACTGAAACCACAACTTTTTAAAACAGTATTTATTAATGTCTTGGAAGAAGGAAGTGAATGTAGTGTAGCCAAATTTGCATAAACACAGGAGGTGGAAATACAGGTTGCAAGGGGGATACAAGCAGTTTACAGAGACACAAGTTAAGTAAGTGGACAAAATGGAGTATAATGTCAGAAAATGTGAAGCTGTTCTTTTTGATGGGGAGAACAAAAGAACAGCATATTATTTCAATGCAGAAAGCTGCACAACAAAAGGTATTGGGGCTACATGTACATGAAATACTGAACTAGCACACAGGGGCAGCAAATAATCAGGAAGGCTAACAGCATATTGGCCCTTATTTTAAGGGGTTTGGAGTATAAGGATGGGCAAGTTCTGTTGCAACTATACAAGCACTGGTGAGACTATTTCTGCAGTCCTATAAACAGTTTTGGTCCCCTTATTTCTGGAAAGATGTTATTTCACTGGAAATGGTTCAGAAAAAGATGCATGAGGATGATCCGCCTATGGAAGGACTATCTTATGAGCAAAGGTTAAACAGGTTGAGACTCACTGGAATTTTGAAGAATGAATGAGGGATGATATCATTGAAATATACAGGATTTTAAAATAGCTTGGCAGCGTAAATAATAAGACACATTTCCCCTCATGGGGGAGTCTGGGACCAGAGGACATAGTCCAAAGAATAAAAGGGTGCCAATTTAAGACAGAGATGAGGAGGAATTTCTTCTCTCGGAAGAATTGGAACTCCTTGCCACAGACTACTGTTGGGGTAGACTCCTTGCGTATGTTTGAGGCTGAGATAGATTGATTCTTTATCAGGACAGGAATCAAAGGTTACAGGATAAAGACAGGAAAATAGACACGAGGACTGCCAGTTCAGTCATTATCCTAGACAATAGTGGAACAGACTGGACGGGCTAAACAAAACGTCTCCTGTTCTATTTCCTCGGACACTAATCTCTAAAAGTTTTCTCCACAGACAAACCTTTTTCCTTCCACCGATCCTGGTGAATGGAATGATTCTGTCACAGCTTGATGCGCCGTGTGGCTTCAGTTAGCCGACTGTGAAGTAGATCCCATTGAATGTTCTACGAAATGAACTGACCGAAATCCCAATCTCCACGTGTACGGGAGAAATTCTCTCTCTTCCCTGCTTCCGGGCTATGTCGCTCCGCGATGCGGCTTGGCAACTGGGAGCCAGCTTTTGGCAAGCGGTAACCCCATATAAGTAATGCTGCTTAGGCTAAACTCGACACAGATCATTTCTTCCTCGATTTTCAAAGCATTTGTTAAACTATGTAGCAGACTTCCCGTCTCCCCCAGTAATCCCTCATTCTTTGTAGAACAGTACGCATGGTCCAGTTGCGGCTTCTTCCCGCCTTTCAGTCCCTCTGATTGGTTGGATGGCCAGCGGCCAGGCCGGCCTTATCCCCTCTTTCTATTGGTCCGGGATTGCCGTCACTCAGGTCGGGCACCAAAGAGCTGTAACTTAGAGATAATGGGAACTGCAGATGCTGGAGAATCCAAGATAATAAAATGTGAGGCTGGATGAACACAGCAGGCCAAGCAGCATCTCAGGAGCACAAAAGCTGACGTTTCGGGCCTAGACCCTTCATCAGAGAGTTATGCTGTAACTTAGAGGCGGGGTTTACAAATTTCACGTGGAACACCCGCGCGGATCATGAATCAATTAACATCGGCTGCGGTCAGTGTCGGGTGATCCCGGCTCGTTCCCGTCCCCGTCCCCATTCCAACAATAACCCAACAGGTAGATGGGGCAAAGGGCAGATTTCCACAACTACAATACTTGTACCGTAGTTTGGGCCACTGCCTGAGTGAACAGAAAAACAGAGAGTCTGGAGAGGAGAAGATAATTCAGTTGGAGAGTGGAGAGAATCTGCAGCAAGGAGCTGAGAAGGGTCGGAGTGTGTTGGACGTGGTTTTATAGGTTTTTAGAAATGAAGAAGAAGCAATGTTCCTTAGGAGCAAGAATTTCTACACTGTCCTGACAGTGATGAGTTCATAGACTAGTTTCACGGGGTATTAGAAGGGAAAGATTTCCCGATGGGAAAGTCGTTAAAATCACGTTAAAAATATAATCAGCCTGTGAATGTCGAAGGCGAAATGTTTGTAAATATATTCACAGGATCTGAGCATCATTGGCCAGGCCATCATTTATTATCCGTCTCTAATTGCCACAGAGAAGATGGTGGTGGAGAGCTGCCTACTTGAACCACTGCAGCCTTTGTGGTGATAGGATTTTCACAGGACCTTTAGAAAGGGAGTTCCAGGATTTTAACCCGGTGGCAATGAAGTCGGGTGGCACAGAGGCTCAGTGATTAGCACTGCTGCCTCACAGTGCTAGGGACTCCGGTTCAATTCCGGGCTTGAGTAGCTGTGTGTAGTTTGCACCTTGTCCCTGTCTCTACCTGGGTTTCCTCCGGGTGCTCTGATTTCCTCCCACACTCCAAAGATGTACGGGTTAGTTGGATTGGCCATGCTAAATTGTCCGTAGTGTTTGGGGGATGTACAGTCTGGGTGGATTAGCCATGAGAAATGTGGAGTTAAGGGGACAGGGTAGGAGACTCGGTTTAGTTGGGATGTTCTTTGGAGGGTTGTTGCAGACTTAATGGTCTAAATGCCTCTTTCTCCATTGTAGCGATTCTATGATTCCAGTTCCAAATGGTGTGTGGCTGGGAGGAAAATTTGCACGTGTTCCATGTATCTGCTGCTACAGATCTAAGTAGTAAAGATCACAGATTTGGAAGATGCTGTCAAAGGACTTTTGAGAGTTTTTGCATTGCATTTGTAGATAGCGCACACTGCTGCTGTGTGCTGTCAACCAGGTGGAGAATGAACATTGAAGGTGTTGGATGGGGTGCTCAACAAGTGGGCTACTTCATCCTGGATGGTGTTGAGCTTCCTGAGTGTCTATGGAGCTGCATTCAAGTGGACAATATTTCATCACACTTCTTACTAGTGCCTGGTGGATGGTGTTCAGTCATTGGCAATGCTGGAGGTGTGTTACTAACCACAGAATTCCTAGCCTCTGACTTGCTGTTGTAGTCAGTATTTAGATGGCTAATCCACTTCAGTTTCTGGTCAGTGGTAATCCTCATGATGTTAATAGTGGAGGATTCAGTGATGGTAATGCTATTAATATCCAGGGGCAATGGTTAGATTCTCTCTTACTGAAAATGGTCATTGATCAGCTCTTGTGTGGTGCAAATCTTACCACTTACCAACCCAAGCTGGGATATCGTCCAGGTCTTCATGTACTTGGACACAATTACCTTCAGTATATGAGGAGTTGTGACTGTGCAATGTTTCACAACAATCAGTGAACATCCTTAATCCTAATTACCACCCAACAAAACCTCCCTAACCCTAGATGGAGATACAGCAGGTAATGTTGAATAAGAACCAAAAGAACTGCAGATGCTGTAAATCAGGAACAAAAACAAAGTTGCTGGAAAAGCTCGGCAGGTCTGGCAGCATCTGTGGAGGAGAAAAAGAAAGAGTTACTGTTTCAGGTCCGGTGACCCTCAGTTTGGGTGAGCAGTTCTGAGGAAGGGTCACTGGACCCGAAACAGCAACTTTTCTTTCTTCTCCACAGATGCTGCCAGACCTGCTGAGCTTTTCCAGCAACTTTGTTTTTGTTGCAGCAAGTAATGTTAATTGTCAATCTGAGTCAACTTTAGACCAGGCAGGTAGAGTCAGATGCTCTAAGGTTGTGGAGTAGGTTTGTAGCTTGGGTTGTGGGTGTTGAGGTTGGTTGCCTCGCTGAGCTGGTTTGTTGTTCTGCAGATGTTTCACTATCCTGCTGGGTAATATCATCAGTGCAGCCTCCGCTGAAGTGTTGGTGTGTTTTCCCACCTGGTTTTTAAACTCTGGAGTCTGTTGAGCTAGATTGCTTTACTTCCAGTTTTCCTTCGTAGTGGAATGTATATGGGGTCGAGTTCTGTGTGTTTATTGATGGCTTTCTTGGAGTACCAGGCTTCTAGGAATTCCCATGCCTGCCTCTGCTTGGCTTGTCCCAGGGTTTTGGTGTTGTCCCAGTCAAATTGGTGGTTCTCCTTATCCACGTGGATTGAGATGCACGAGTATTGGTCGTGTCTTTTTGTAGCCTGTTGGTGTTCATGTCCTCTTGTTGTTAGTTTCCTTCCTGTTTGTCCAATGTAGTGTTTCTCACAGTCTCTGCAGGAGATCTTATAGATGACATTGGTCCTGTTCGTGGTGGGGAGTGGGTCTTTAGTTCGGGTGAGCAGTTGTCATAGGGTTGATTGGGCATGTGTGCCACTCTGATGCCCAGCGGGAGTAGAAGTCTTGTGGTTAGTTCCGATGTGTTCCTGATGTTGGTTAATGTGATGAGTGTGTCAGGGCATGTAGTATCTTCTAACCCAGTTTTTTTGGATATCCATTATCCTTGAACACCTGGAAGAGGTTTTCCTCTTCCACTTGCTTGCAGTGTGTTGTTGCCTGTTTAAATAGTGTTTGCACACAGCTTCATTCTTCTATATTGGGATGGTTACTGTTGAAGTTCAGTATTTGGCTTGTGTGTGTGGCTTTTCTGTGTACTTTCATTTGGAGTTCACCATTTGTCTTGCACTCTACCATGACATCCAGGAATGGGAGCTGTTTGTTCTTCTCCTCCTCTCTGGAGGGTCAGGTCATAACTATGTGGGATGCAGTAGGTATTGGCAGTCATCACAACGTTGTCCTCAGTGAAAAAAGTGCAATATATGGACAAATTCCCTTTTCGTACAAAGACTCCGATTTCGTTCAGGAGGATGCAAAGAGAATTAAAAGAGAATTTAGACAGGCCAAACGAGTGTACTCAAGTATGACAGGTGGAGTATAACATAGAAAAATGTCAAATTATTCATTTCAGTTGGGAAAACAGAAATGCAATGCATTTCTTAAATGGGGAGAGGTTGGGTAAGTTGATGTCAAGGATCTGTTCAAAGGGTGTCAGTGTCATACAGCAGGGAAACAGACCCTTTGGTCCAACCAGTCAATGCCAAACATAATCCCAAACCAAACTAATCCCACCTGCCTGCTCCTGGCAAACATCCCTCTAAACATTTCCTATTCACGTACTCATCTAAGTGTTTTTTAAATGTTGTATCTGTGTCCGCACCCAAGACTTCCTCAGGAAGTTCATTCCACACATGAAGCACCCAACCCTTGGGGTCATTGAAAGATAACCCATAAGTGTAGAAGGCAGTTAGGCAGACAGAAGGTGTGTTGGCCTTTAATGCTGGAAAATGTTAGTGTAGAAATAAAGATGTTGTGTGCAATTGTGTAGAGCCTTATGAGACCAGACCTGGAGA
This sequence comes from Stegostoma tigrinum, assembly GCF_030684315.1. Lineage (NCBI taxonomy): Eukaryota > Metazoa > Chordata > Chondrichthyes > Orectolobiformes > Stegostomatidae > Stegostoma > Stegostoma tigrinum. The sequence goes on along the minus strand of NC_081395.1, from coordinate 16,029,245 downwards.
ATGTGAACGGTTTCCTGACCTAAGGGAGGATATTCTTACAATTTAGGGAGTGCAATGGAGGTTTAGTTGAATTATCTTGAGGAGATTAGGCCTGTTTTCTGAAATTCAGGAAAATAATAAGTGATCTCATTAAAATGTACAACATTCTGATAGAACTTGACAGTCCTCCGGCTGAGGGGCCTGGAACAAGGGGATTTAATCTATTGATTAAAAAGCTGGCCATTTAAACCTGAAACGAAGGGGAATTTCTTCACTTGTTTTTCAGATTGGAAGCCTGTGACCAGCAGTGTGTTGCAAGAATCAGTACCGAGTCCGCTGCTTTTTGTCATTTATATAAATGATGTGGATGATATAGGAGGAATGGTTTTTAAGTTTGCAGATGACACAAATTGGTGGTGTAGTGGACTGTGAAAAAAGGTTGTCTAAGTCCAATGGGACCTTAAGCAGATGGGCTAAAGAGTGGTGGAAAGAGTTTAATTTAGGTTAACGTGAGGCACTGCATTTTAAGGCAAATCAAGGCAGGACTTAAGAACTTAATGGTAGGGCCCTGGGGAGTGTTGCTGAACAAGGAGATCTTGGAGTGCAGGTTGAAAGTGGAGTCGCAGGTAGACAGGGTTGTGAAGGTGTTTGGTATGCTTGCCTTTGTTAGTCAGTGCATCGGGTATAGAAATTGGGAGGTCATGTAGTGGCTGTATGGATTTTGGTTAGGCCACTTTTGGAAAACAACATTCAGTTCTGATATAGGAAATATGTTGTGAAACTTGAAATGATGCAGAAAAGATTTACAAGGATGTTGCCAGGATTGGAGAGTTTGAGCTATAGGGTGAGGCTGAATAGGCTGGAGCTGTTTTCCCTGGAGCATCAGAGGTTGAGGGGTGACCTTATAGAAATTTACAAAATCACAAGCGCATAGATAGGGTGAATAGCCAAGGTCTTTTCCCTAGAGTAGGGGAGTCCAAAACTAGAGGACATAGGTTTAAGGTGGAAAGATTTAAAAGGACCCAAGGAGCAACTTTTTCACAATTAGGGTGGTGCATGTATAGAATAAACTGCCAGATGATGTGGTAGAAGAGGGTACAATTACAACATGCAAAAGTCAGCTAGATAGGTATATGAATAGGAAGGGTTTAGAGGGCTATGGGTGAAATGCTGGCAATGGAACTAGATTAATTCAGGCTATCTGGTCAGCATAGATGAGTTGGACTGAAAGGTCTGTTCCTGCGCTATACAACTCTAACTCTAGAGAGTGGTGAATCTTTGGAATTTTCGACCTCAGAGGGCTGAAAAATGACTAGATACTAAATATATTGTTAGATATGGGTTAGTGCGGGAAAATGGCATTGAAGTAAAGACCAGCCAAAAAGTTAAGCAGAAGGTTCAATCTACTGAATAGCTGCTCCTCAAGTTGTCACATTGCTGTTATGGCGAGTTTCCAATTTCTTTGTCCCTTTAATGCAGTTCAAACTGATTAAATTTGCATGTTCCTCCATTTTGGAATTCCCTTTTTCACGTGGCAGTGGATGCAGTATTTTTAAATATCTTTAAGACAGCAGTAGATAGATTTTTGATTACTGACGGGGTGAAAGATTATCGAGGGATATACAGGAATGTACAGTTGAGGTTAAAATCAGTGAGCCACAATCTTATTGAACGACATAGTAAGCTTGAAGGACCGAGCGGCCTCCTCTTTTATCTCATCTGTATATTCAGCCTTATGAAATGTCATGAATACGAAAGATGAGCTCTGTCTCATTGTCCGAGCAATGCCTGGGCTGAGGGGTAATTCTTAAAAGTTTCTGATTTCACTCTTGCAGTGTGAAGTGTTGATTGATGTCCAAATCCTATCAATGAAAACAGACATTGGGTCAGTTCAAGCTTAGTTAGTGGCTGGTTGAGCGATCTGATTCTTAGTTCGGGGTGTGCAGTGAATTAGATTAGATTCCCGACAGTATGGAAACAGGCCCTTCGGCCCAACAAGTCCACACTGCCCTTTGGAGCATCCCACCCAGACCTGTTCCCCCTATAACCCACATACCCCTGAACACTATGGGCAATTTAGCATGGCCAATCCACCTAGCCTGCACATCTTTGGATGGTGGGAGGAAACCCATGCAGACATGGGGAGAATGTGCAAACTCCACATGGACGGTCACCCGAGGCTGGAATTGAACCCGAGTCCCTGGTGCTGTGAGGCTGCAGTGCTAACCACTGAGCCACTGTGCCGACCATTAGTATGCAAAAGATCCTGCATTCAAATCCTGGAGGAGTACTCGTATGTTGTTGTTGTCCAAGTCACTTGTTCATTTTTAAAGATGCATCACGCTTGATGAGGTGGCATTTACTGAAATCAGGAGTAGGTTTACAAACCTAATTGAGTCATTGTAACAAATATACCATAACAACACATGGAGAAATTGAGAACAAGTTTCAAAAGCACATTTAGCATTTAAAACAAAATCTGAATTTCTTCTGATACAGCAATTAATGCAACTCCATGTTTGTGGGTCCAGGGAACTGGCTGCAAGTGTTCAGTTGGAATGTTGACTAAAGTCATGCAGCATGGAGACAGACCCTTCAGTCTAACTGGTCCATGCTGACTGTAATCCCAAACTAAATTACTCTCATGTGCCCGTGCTCGGCCCATAGCCCTCCAAACATTTCTTATTCACGTACTTATCTAAATGTCTTTTAAACATTGTAACTATACCCACATTCACCACTTTCTTGGGAAATTCATTCTACTCACAAGCCACTCTCTTAAAAAAAAGTCACTCATCTTTTTTAAATCTTTTTCCTCTCACCTTAAAAATGATCCCCCTAGTCTTGAAATCCCCCATCCAGAAGGATAATAAATCAGGAGTTATAGTTTAAACTGCATTTTGCAAGCTGCTCTGATCAGAAAGTGGATCTTTTTGTGTAGTTCAGCAATCAAGGAGAAATTAACCATCAGGACATTTGGGCAGGATTAAAATCAAAGGCTAGGCAGCAGCTATCTGATTGGCAGCTTCATAGAGCAATAAGTGCTGCAGAGTCAGTTACTTTGGACATAAACTGTTGAAGTTGCAGTTTCTTCAGACAGAACTGATATCCAAGTTTCCACAGTGAATGAAGAGGAATGTTAACCAACATATCTGTCGAGTCAAGGGGGTGAAACAGAATGACTGGTGACCTGGATCTCTCTCACCCTGACCTCTCACCACTGAAATTCCAGGTTCAGTTGAGGAACAAGACCTCATCTCTTGATGAGACAACATACAAACTTCCAGCATCAACATTGAGTTCAATACCATCTGTGCTTAAATACAAAATTGTAAAAAAGTTAGATGATAAGATTGGATAGTTATTTTTAAGAGAAAGAAGAGCTAAGATTAACTGAAAGAAGACTAAGTGAAGAAAATCTAAAATGAGTAATAGCTAACTAGAAATGTAAAGGCTGATTATGAGTTTGCATAGATATTTAAAAAGGAAAAAAGTTAACAAAATGAAAATTGTTACTGTAGAAATTGAGTCTGGGAAATTGATGAGGGGCAATAAGTTCAGAAAGGACAACCTGGGGGGAGGATCACACAGCAGAAACAAATTTCAGCCTGGACACAGTAACGCTGAGATGAACAGACAAACAGTATTTCGGTTTTTCTTGTCTCTTCACTGACAGCAAAGTCCCTGAGTAGATTAATCTTGAGGTAAACAAGAAATATGTCTCAGACACTCCCTTACCTGGTTCAGACACCAAGACATGGAACAGAGGCCCTTTCACAACTGGGTTTAATGTCAGGAAGAAAAATGGTGAGTGCTGGAAACATGCTGTCAAATCAGGGATTGGTGTAAACCCATGAACTATTCCTGGCTGGAAGGTAAATTAACAGATTTTAGTTTCAAAATTAAAAATGATTTTGGTGATTATTTTGAAGATTTAACATGTATGTTTGCCAATTTTGAGTCTACCATTACAAGACAGATCTGACTTCATTGAAAAGAAACCTGTTTAAAATAAAATTCCAGTCAAATAGCATATGAAGGCATTCACAGGAGCCTGTTTAATGCTGGTATCTTTCCAGGAACTCCCTGCTTTATTGGTATGCATGTTAGACACCAGACTGATTTAAAGTATGCACAGAGAAGGGTTGGGAGATGGTGGCCTGGACTAATAATCCACAGAGCCAAGATGATGTTCTGGGGGCAGTGTTAGAATACCATGGCATCTGGAATTGGAAGTTAGCTTTCAAGATCATCATCCTGAGACTATCATTGATTGCTGAAAAAGGCCAGCTGATTCACTAATGCCCTTTAAGAAGCAAAGTCTGCCATCTTATTGGGTCTGGCCAACTTTAACTCCAGACCCACAGTAATGTGGTTGACTTTTAAAGGCTTGGCAATCTAGTCGAAGGCACCTTTAGATAGGCACAGCAAGTACTGGCCTTGCCAATAACATCCTTATTTAAAAGGGGAGGGTGGGCTTGTGTAAGAGTAGGGAAGCCTTATTGAAACTGTACAAGATGCTGGTGAGACCACATCTGGGAGTAATATGAGCAGTTTTCGTCCCTTTATTTAAGGAAAAATATCATTTAATTGCAGACAGCTCAGAAAAGATTCACTAGGATGACCCAGAATTGAGGCAAAATGTTAAACAGGATGGGATTCATTGGAATTTAGAAGAATGAGAAGTGATCTTATTGAAACATGAAGGATTTTAATGGGCTTGACAAGGTAAATGCTAACAGGATGTTCCCTCGTGGGAAGAGTGTAGGACCAGAGGGCGTAGCCTCTGGATAAAGGAGCAACAGTTTAACATGGCGATGTTCACTGCCTGCTGAAAATCTTTGGTACTGCTTGCACAGAGAGCTGTGGAGGCGAAGTCCTTGAGTATATTTAAGGCTGATATGGATACTTCTTAATCAGTGAATCAAGGTCATGGGGAAAGGGCAGAAAAGTAGACATGAGGAGTGTCGGATCAACCTGATCCCATTACATGGAGGAGCAGGCTGAAGGCATTGAATAGCCTTCTGTTCCGATTGCTTATAACACAAATCCCATGAAAGAATATGACAATGAAATATCTTATTGTCACATGAGTGGGATCCTGACTGTTACTCTAGGATCTCTCCTGCCTAGGAACTTCACTGACCCTGCTAAAGGTTTCAAGCTCAGGGAATGGTTTCCTGGAGTGGACTAAGAAACAGGATTTAGTATCCGGACTAATATTTGACAAGGAACCAGAGGCATCCTCACTAAAGGACCAGCAACAATTTTACCTGTCACGTAGATCTAAAAGTGAATGAAACCTGACTCCCTGAACTGTCTTGACACTGAGCCCTGTCTGGAACAAACACAGAAAGCTGGAGACACACAGTAAGTCTGGTATCACTTGTGGAGACAGAAACAGAGTCAATGCTTTAAATCTGTATGATTCTTTGTTAGAATTCATCCTGGACTCAAAATGGAACTCTTTCTCTGTTTGCAAATGCTATCAGTCCTATCTTCACCATCCTGTGTTTAAGATTTCCAGTATCTTCAAGCATTTTGCCTTTATACCTGTTTGGATGCAGGTAGATTTAGACTCAAATAATCAGACAACTATCACCCTCCAATTGAGGAAGACAAAAGCAGCCTTTAGAGAAACACAGGGATTTTTGGAAAGGAAGGCAGAGGACAAATGCAGGAATAACAGTGAACAACTTTTCTTGCTCCATCAGGAGTGAGTAGATGGTTAAAGATGGTTTTGAGCTGCCGAAAGACAGTTCAGGATATGTTGACACAGATTGCCAGGCTATGACAGAACTGTTCAATGATCGGTTTATGTTACGCTGCACTTTTAGTGACGCTGCACTTCCAGCTGTTCAATGCGCTATCGACAGCAACATAATATTAAAATATTGATCGTGTTATTGTAGCATTTCCCACAGTCCAGGCATTTGAAAGATCTGTGAATTTTGCTGATGTCTCACTAGGTGGTGAACACTCTTGCTGCACTAAGAACAGGTGAACGCTTCTCCCTGGTGTGAACTCACCAAATGTGTCAGCAGGTTGGCTAAATGAAGCTCTTCCCACAGTTAGAACAGATGAATGGCCTCTCCCCAGTGTGGGTATGTCAGTGTTTCACAGAACAGTAGAGTGAACAAATCTCCTCCCACACCCAGAGCAGAGAAGTAGTCTTTCCTCAGTGTGAACATACTGGTCTGTCAGCAGGTCACTGTTCCTTTTAAAAGGTCTTATCACATTCAGAACATTTCAAATGTTTCTTATCAGAATGAAATACATCAATATTCAATGCATTGAGAGTGACATGCAAAGCAGGATAACAGCTGCTCCCCAGTGTGAACAGGACGATGTCTCAGTAGATGGGAAGATCGAGTAAATCCTTTCCCATACTTGGAGAAGGTGAGTAGTCTCTCCCCAGCGTGAGACCGTTGGTGTGCCAGCAGGTCAAATGAGCGGGTAAATGTCTTCCAACAATTGAAGCAGCTGAACAACCTCCCAGTGTGAATTCGTTGGTGTGTCCCAGGTGGAATGACCAAGTGAATCCCATCCCACACACAGAGCAGATAAATGGTCTCTACCCAGTGTGAGTGTCTTTGTGCTTCAGAAAGTGGATTGGATGGATCAGTGTCCTCCCACACAAGGTCAACGGAAAAGGTTGCTCCCTGGTGTACATGCACTCATGTCTCAGCACCTCACTGTGTCTTTTAAAGATCTTCTCATTCACAGCATTTAAAAGTTCTCTTATCTGAGTGAACCAGTTGGTGGTCAATGTAGTGGAAGGACTGAGTGATGTCTTCTTACAGTTGGAGCAGCCAAATGGCCTGTCTTTCATGTGAACTTGCTGGTGCTCAATGATATGTACTGACTCAAAAACTCTCCCCACAGTGAGAACAGCTGAATGATTTCTCATGAGTGTGAAGGAGCTGGTGCTCCAAGGCAGAAGGGCTGGCTGAATATCTTCCCACAGTGGGAGCAACTAATTGGTCTCTCATTAGCGTGAAATTGCAGGTAGTGGACCACATCTTCAGATGTTTCACAGCTGTCCCAAGAGGCAGAACACTGAAGGGGGTGCTCAGTGTAGTTGAGTTGGTGTGCCAGCAGGTTCAATGAACTGGTAAATTCTATGATTCCATGCAATTGCTTCCCACACACTGAGCAGGCAAACAGCCTTTTGTTATTGCAATCTTTCTGGCATGGCAACATGTTTCCCAGCTGTGTAAATCCCTTCCATCAGTAGAAGTACGTGAATGGCCTCAACAGTTTCCAGCTGAGATGGTCAATTAAATCACTTCAGATCTGCAATCTTCAGAATCTGATAGATAGATCAAGAGCCATCTCGGAGAGAGGGCTGGCCTGATTTTCCTGACAGTGAATCTTCTAATAGCCTGTAAAAAGGCGTTAACAAAGAATTACACAAAAGAATACACAATGGGCCATTCTGTCTATACTGGATATTCTGCTGAATATGATCTTCTATTCTGTTGACATCATTTCAGCCTTTTAAGCTGATATTTCTCATCCCCTTTTTCTCACAGTCCCATCTTGTTTCTTTTTTAATAAAGTGCTAAAGATGGGCAACAAATGCTGGCCTGGAATCAATGTCCACATTCTAAGTGATTTTCAAACAAAAATGTTGCAATCACAATCGTGAAGTTCACACTCGACCAAATGGACTACCAGCTCTTAAGAAGTCATGCTGGATTCTGTGTCTCTCGCCACAAATGCTGTCAGGGCTGAGTCTCTCAAGCAACTTTGTTTTATTCCCTATTCCACTAATGGAAAAGGCAATTTTTGGAATATAATGGTAATATTCTGAATTTCTGTGTTGACTAATAGTCACTCTAATGTATTCATGGGTTACAAAGTGGCTAACTTGTGGAAACCATTCAGAATTTTAAAGCTATATCTCAGAAGGAACAAGAATTTCTCTGTATATATTTTTCGCTTCTAAGTCCCCTGTAAAATCCAAAAAACCTATCCGTTTCAGTCCACAAAAAATAATGTTTTTTTAAAAAAAAAATCCAGAAATTGCTGGAAAAGCTCAGCAGGTCTGGTACCTGTGGAGACCAGAGTTAACGTCAGTTCTGAGGAAGGGTCACTCGACCCGAAACGTTAACGATTTATTTCAATAGATGCTGCCAGACCTGCTAAGCTTTTCAGCAACCTTGGGTTTTGTTTCTGATTTAAAGCATCTTTTTCAGTTTTTAGGAGCAATCTGATAGGAGTCACGATTGGTGCGCATGCGCCCCTCAGCATTCCGCTCCCCGCAAAATGCGCAGTGCCATACACTGCCGCAGCCATCACTTGTGACGTTTCGGGCTCTGCGCCTGCGCAGCCACGAGCACGTTCTCGGAATTCCAACAGTCCTGGATGATTGATAGCGGGCCGAACCCAATAGGAAGTGGGAGCGGTGCTAGTGGAGAGAGTAGGAACTGTAGATGCTGGACAATCTGAGATAACAAGGTGTAGAGGCTTTGGCATGAATGGTGTTGGAGATGATGGTTTGGTGCTCGGGTGTGGGGTCATGATCGAGGGGGGCGGTAGGAGATGGTGTTGGAGAGTTGGCGTCTGGCCTCGGCAATGTAGAGGTCAGTGCGCCATACTACAGTGCCGCCTCTTGCTCCCCACAGGAGCTCGAACAGTTCATCCACTTCACCAACACCTTCGACCCCAACCTTCAGTTCACCTGGGCCATTTCCAGCACATCCCTCACCTTCCTGGATCTCTCAGTCTCCATCTCAGGCAACCAGCTTGTAACTGATGTCCATTTCAAGCCCACCAACTCCCACAGCTCCCTAGAATACACCTCCTCCCACCCACCCTCCTGCAAAAATTCCATCCCCTATTCCCAATTCCTCCGCCCCCGCCGCATCTGCTCCCACTATGAGGCATTCCACTCCCACACATCCCAGATGTCCAAGTTCTTCAAGGACCGCAACTTTCCCCCCACAGTGGTCGAGAACGCCCTTGACCGCGTCTCCCGCATTTCCCACAACACATCCCTCACACCCCGCCCCCGCCACAACCGCCCTAAGAGGATCCCCCTCGTTCTCACACACCACCCCACCAACCTCCGGATACAACGCATCATTCTCCGACACTTCTGCCATCTACAATCCGACCCCACCACCCAAGACATTTTTCCATCCCCACCCCTGTCTGCTTTCCGGAGAGACCACTCTCTCCGTGACTCCCTTGTTCACTTCACACTGCCCTCCAACCCCACCACACCCGGCACCTTCCCCTGCAACCACAGGAAATGCTACACTTGTCCCCACACCTCCTCCCTCACCCCTATCCCAGGCCCCAAGATGACATTCCACATTAAGCAGAGGTTCACCTGCACATCTGCTAATGTGGTATACTGCATCCACTGTACCCGGTGTGGCCTCCTCTACATTGGAGAAACCAAGCGGAGGCTTGGGGACCGCTTTGCAGAACACCTCCGCTTGGTTTGCAATAAACAACTGTACCTCCCAGTCGCAAACCATTTCCACTCCCCCTCCCATTCTTTAGATGACATGTCCATCATGGGCCTCCTGCAGTGCCACATTGATGCCACCCGAAGGTTGCAGGAACAGCAACTCATATTCCGCTTGGGAACCCTGCAGCCCAATGGTATCAATGTGGACTTCACCAGCTTCAAAATCTCCCCTTCCCCCACCGCATCCCAAAACCAGCCCAGTTCATCCCCTCCCCCCAATGCACCACACAACCAGCCCAGCTCTTCCCCTCCACCCACTGCATCCCAAAACCAGTCCAACCTGTCTCTGCCTCCCTAACCTGTTCTTCCTCTCACCCCAAGCCGCACCTCCATCTCCTACCTACTAACCTCATCCCACCTCCTTGACCTGTCCGTGTTCCCTGGACTGACCTATCCCCTCCCATACTCTCCTCTCCACCTATCTTCTTTTCTCTCCATCTTCGGTCCACCTCCCCCCCTCTCCCTATTTATTCCAGAACTTTCACCCCATCCCCCTCTCTGATGAAGGCTCTAGGCCCGAAATGTCAGCTTTTGTGCTCCTGAGATGCTGCTGGGCCTGCTGTGTTCATCCAGCCTCACGTTTTATTAACAAGGCGTAGAGCTGGATGAACTTTTTCTGAACAAGGGTCTAGGCCCGAAACGTCAGCTTTCCTGCTCCTAAAGATGCTGCTTTGTCCTGCTGTGTTCATCCAGCTCCACACCTGGTTATTCCCACGGTGCTGGTGGACCTGAGCAGGGAGAATCTTCCTCCAGCCAATCAGAATGAATAAGGGAGCCGGACCCTTTCAGGTGAAGAATCACCTTGTCCTCAGCCTGAAAAAGAATAACTCATTGCAGACTATCCCTCGTAGTGTCCGCCTTAACGCAATCAAAGTTAGAGTAAAGAGATAACAAAGCGTGGAGCTGGATGAACACAGCAGGCCAAGCAGCATCTTAGGAGCACCTCGGAACTGATTCCCGTACTTTCAGCAATTCCATTGCTATCGTTTGGTAAGAGAGTGATGGGAGCTTCAAATAGAAACTGTAGCGCTATTGAAGGATGATTTTCACAAGATACTTGTGTACTGAGGATAATAGTGAGGAGATAGGAAAGGATCTGGAAAGTAGCAGATCCTTATAAAAACCAAAAAAACTGCGGATATGCTAAATCAGGAACAAAAAGAAATTTGCTGGAAAAGCTCAGCTGGCCTGGCAACATCTGTGAAGGAGAGAACAGAGTTAATGCTTCGGGTCCAGTGACCCTCAGAACTGATGGTGGCTGGGAAAACGTCAGTTTATATGCAGATAATAGGGAGGTGGGTGGGGTTGGGAGTAAACGATAGGATGGAGCCCAGAGAGAGAAAAAGGCAGTTGGACAGACAAAGGAATTGCTAACGACCCTTTATATTGTTTTAGGAGAAGCGGTCTGGCTGGGTACATGTCAGTTTTTACACAGCAAAGATCTGGCTTCATTCCTCAGTGAAAAATCTCCCTATACTATCATGCAAATCAGTACACTGGGTTCTCATAGAATCAACATTGTTGACTGAGTGTGAAACAATAACATTCTTTTACAGGTAAGGAGAAGCCACATCCACATAGAACATTTTGGTCTCATTCTCACTTAGAGGCAGAAGGACACAGACAGCCACTACCCTGCCTTTACCCTCACACGCAGAGCTATTCCCCTCCACCAGCAGAAACAGACACACAGCCCCACTCATACAAGGTGTTTCCTGGCACATTGTCAGGCAATCTGACTAAAATTAAATCAGAGTCTACATAGGCCACAGCTTTCCAGAAATTTTTTTGAAAAAAAAAACTTCATTCAGGGATGGGGGCATCGCTGGCGAGGCAGCATTTATTGCCCATCCCTAGTTGCACAGAGGGCAGTTAAGAATTAAGACCCATTGCTGCAGGTCTGGAGTCACAGACTGTAGGCCAGACTGGGTAAGGATGTTAGTGAACCAGGTGGATTTTTCCTGACAATCGACAATGGATTCATGGTTATCATTAGATTGTTAAATCCAGATATTTATTTAATTCAAATTCCAGCACGTGCTGTGGCAGAATTCAAACCCATCCCCAGAACATTATCGGGTTCTCCGGATTAACAGTCCAGTAAATATTACCACAAGGCCATCGCCTCCCCAGGGACTCATTTAAATAAGTTCAAACCAATCTTCTTTCTCTGAAATTCAAATCTACAATGTGGCGCAAAGGCAATACAAAACTTTAACACTGAATGGTTCATTGCCACCTGGGTGATCAGCTGCAGTGGGAAATAGAGTAAAATACAGAAAAGGCACCCCTGGATAATCACAGCCTCTACTTTTCACTTGATGTTACAGCTGGAATTATTTCCCATAAACTGATGGTATTCTTTATGAAGAGATTTGTTTGTATCACCAATAGTAAACATTTTCATGAATCTCAAGGGGATGATCGTAGACAGAGAAGCCAGGCAGGAAACTCCCAAATAATCCTCATAACTTAATTGCATATTTATCTATATTATAGACACTTATACCCATGACAATGAACAATCTGTAGCAGACAGGTCTAGGAGGTCAGAATTAGAACCTGTGAACACACAGGTTATAGATTAAATGAACTGAAAGAACAGACAACGTATTTTTTTTGGCTCAAAGCCAGAAGGTCAAATGAAGGACTAAATATAAAGATGAGATAGTAATAACATCTTTTCATGAGAAAATGACTGTGGTACAGATAATAATATATAATTTACAAGATTTATTGAAGGGTTAGTGTGTTCCATTTTGATAAATAACCAGAATGTGTTGATGTCAACAATTTAGCAGGACCTAAAGTCAAAAAGGATCAATACACAAATAGAAGGCCTGGTCCAAATGTTACCAGACCAACTGGATTAGAATGACTCATTCACTATTTTTTCAGGTGAGTTCTTGAGTCTCCAGTAGTCTTACGAGGAAAGGCTGAGGGACTTGAGGCTGTTTTCATTAGAGAGAAGAAGATTGAGAGGTGACTTAATTGAAACATATAAAATAATCAGAGGGTTAGATAGGGTGGATAGGGAGAGCCTTTTTCCTAGGATGGTGACGGCGAGCACGAGGGGGCATAGCTTTAAATTGAGGGGTGAAAGATATAGGACAGATGTCAGAGGTAGTTTCTTTACTCAGAGTAGTAAGGGAATGGAACACTTTGCCTGCAACGGTAGTAGATTCGCCAACTTTAGGTACATTTAAGTCGTCATTGGATAAGCACATGGACGTACATGGAATAGTGCAGGTTAGATGGGCTTCAGATCGGTATGACAGGTCGGCACAACATCGAGGGCTGAAGGGCCTGTACTGTGCTGTAATGTTCTATGTTCTATGTCTTTTGAACTCTGTGTGATGGGTTGTGTAAGAAAAATTAAAGACATTTCACCAATACCTCACTATTGTCTTGTTTGAACTTGTTTAAAGAGATCTCCATACAGATATTTCTGTAAAAACAGAACGTACTTTTAAACCTTTAAGAGGGAACAAACTGCAACAATAGTAAATGATAAACCCTGTGCCTATTATCATAAATGGTTCCACACGGGAAGCATGGGTACAGCATCTTTCCACTTTGTATTTCAGATTTTTGGAGTAGCAGAGTTGACTGAATCTTTTTCTATATAGATTCAGAGACACGGAACATACTTTGGTGTCATTTGGTCACAGAATGTGGGTGTTGCAAGCTTATTTATTGCCCACCCTTAATTGCCCAGAGGGCATTTAAGAGTCACCCATATTGCAGTGGGTCTGCAGTCATGTGTAGACTGGACAAGAATGATAGATTCCCTTCCTGAAAAGCCACAAGTGAACCAAATAGGTTTTACAATAATTGGCAAGGGTTACGTGGTCACTATTGGGTCATTCTTAATTCTGAATGTTTTACTGAATTCACATTTCACAATCTTCCACGGTGGGATTCGAACCCAGTTTCCAAGAGCACTGGCCTGGGATTCTGGATTGCTGACAGGGTGAAATTATTACTAGGCCACCACCTTCCCAAAATGTAGTTTGAACTCACTGATATGTTGAATGTTTAAAAGACTAAAGTTCCTTCCCAAACACTGAGCAAGTGAATAACCCCTTCTGAGTGAGCTCACTATGGGTTTCAGGCAATTCACTCTGATGTTAGAGCTTTTCTCACTGTCAGAATATGTAAAAGGTCTCTCATCATTATGAACAACCTGATCTTTAGTAAAATATGGTGACTGAATTAATCCCTTCCTGCACATGGACTAGGTGGATGGTTTCTCCTCAGTACAGACTCTCTGGTACGTTAAGAAACTAAAATGTTGTTTTGAAACCTTTATGAAATGACAAAACAAAATGAGAGATCATCCCATATGGCAAGCCCACTGGTGTGCCAGCCCATGAGATAAGTGACAGAATCCATCCCCACACATACACAGGTGGTGAAGAGTCTCTCTGCTTTGTGACTGCACTGATGAAATTCCAGCTGGGACAGAAATCAAATCCCTTGTCAAAATCTCCAGATTTCTAGAGTTCCTGCACACAATGTCATAGAATTATAGAACTCATACAAACTGCAAGCCGGCATTTGCCCATCGAGTCCACATTTCCTCAAAGACCATCCTATTCAGAGACTCACACGCCTAAACTATCCCTTTGGCCCTGCATTCCCCATAGGTTATCCAACTGACATACATATTCCTGGACACTGTGAGCAATTTGATATGGCCAGACCACCAAATTCTGCATATCTTTGTACTGTGGGAGCACCCGGAGGAAACCCACGCAGACATGGGGAGAATGTGCAAGCTCCACACAGACAGTCACCCAGAATGGAATTGAATCCAGATCCCCGACTGTGGAAGTAGCTGTGCCAAACACTGAGCCACCAGGCCACCCAGTGTGTTGTGTTCCTCCAGGCTGATTAGAAACATAGAAGATGGGAGCAGGTGAAGACCATATGCCCTTTCAAGTCTGATCTGCCATTCTTAATGATCATGGTTTATTGTTCAACTCAATAGCTTAATCCTCCATATTATTCGTAACCTCTGATCCCACTTGCTCCAAGTGCTATATCTAGTCCCCTGTTGAATATATTCAATGTTTAGGCATCTACTACTTCCTGTGGTAATGAATTCTGCAGACTCACTACTCTCTGGGTGAAGAAATGTCTCATCATCTCCATTTTAATGAGTCTATCCCAAATCCTCATACTCTGACCCCTGGTTCTGGACATATCTACCAACAGGAACATCCACCTGTGTAGTCCTGTTAAAATTTTAAGTCTGTAGGAGATCCCCCCGCCAGTCGTCTGAACTCTAGCAAAAACAATCTCAATCTAGTCAATCAGTCTCTCCTCATAGATCAGATCCACCAACCCCAGAATGAGCCTGGTAAACCTTCTCTGCACTCTTTGGAGGGAAAGAGCATCCATCCTCAGAAAAACGAGACCAAAAGCGCACACTATATTCCAGTGTGGTCTCACTAAGGCCCTGTACAACCGCACCAACACATCCCCGCTCTGGTGCTCAAGGCCTCTTGGAATGAAGGCCAACAGACCATTTGCTTTCTTTACCACCTGCTGCAGCTGCTTACCTTCAGCGAGTGGTGCACAAGGACACCCAGGTCCCACCACACAGTCCCTTCTCCCAACTTCCAGCCATTCAGATAGTAATCTGTCTTGTTTTTGCTTCTAAAAGTGAATAACCTCACACTTATTCAAATTATACTGCATCTGCCATTGATCATGCTGAATGATCTCTGCATCCTCGTCACAGTTCACCCTCTCACCCAACTCAGTATCATCTGCAAACTTGGAAAGGTTACATTTTGTTCTCTCATCCAAATTATTTTTATATAATTGTGAACAGATAGGGTCCCAGCACCCATCCCTGTGGCACTCCACTAGTTACTGCCTGCCTATTTGAAGGGCCCATTAATTCCTATTCTTTTTGTTTCCTCTCTGCCAACCAGTTTCCTAACCATCTCAATACACTTTTCCCAATCCCATGCGCTTTAATCTCTTGCAGGACTGTCAAACACTTTCTGAAAGTCTAGGTGACCTTAAAGAAGCTTATCAAGTCATGAGAGGCAGGGATAGGGTGAACTGCCAAAGTCTTTTCCCTAGGGTAGGGGAGTCCAAGATTAAAGGAGCATAGGGGAGAGGAGAAAGATTTAAAAAGGGACCTAAAAGGCAACTTTTTCCATACAGAGGGTGGTGCGTGTATGGAAGGAGCTGCCAGAGGAAGTGAAGGCAGCTGGTAAAATAACATTTTAAAGGCATCTGGATGGGTACATGAATAGGAAGGGTTGAGAGGGATACATGCCAAATGGGCCTAGATTAGTTAAGGACATCTGGTTTGCATAGATGAGCTGGACCAAAGGCTGTTTCCATGCTGTACAGCTCTATGATCTGTGGAGAAGTTCAGAGATTGGCTGATCATGGGAGTAGAAGGTGGGCCTCACGAACAAGGCGAGCTCTGAGAGGGTATGAAGTAATAACAGAGAAACCAAAGAAAGATGTGGGTTCAAGGTTTGAATAAGGGTGGAATTTTAGAAGCTTGTGAAAGAAACGGAAACAACAGAAGCTGCTGATCAGAGTTTCTTAGTCTTCGTGACAAAAAAACACATCTCCGAGCTCTTCGTACATGTTGAGGTGAGGTTGCAGGAAACAAGGAGAGGGCGAACTCAAAATTAACTTGTCTGGAAGATATTAAAAAGCATCAACACATTGCCTTAAAAGACAAAGCTGATTTATTTGATTGCTTTGCAGAATATTAACACCTATAACTAGGGTGATATTTATGAAAATTGGCAAAACCAGACCTCAATGAACATGTGATCAATAACAAAACCCAATTGTTGCAGTTACTTATGAATGTACTGGTGTTTTAGCAGGCTGGCTGACCGAATCCTCTCCCACACTCAAGGCAAGTGAATGGTTTCTCCCCAGTGTGAACTCACTGGTGTGTCAGCAGGTGGGATGACTGAGTGAATCCCTTTCCACACAAGACAGGAGAATGGCCTCTCCCCAGTGTGAACCCGTTTGTGTCAATTGGTGAAATGACCGAGTGAATGCTTTCCCACACAGGTGAATGGTCTCTCTCTAGTGAGAGTCCGCTGGTGTACACAGTTAGTCGAGAAGATTTCCTGAACCCGTGCCCACAGCGAGAGCACCGGAACGGTCTCTCATCAGTGTGGATACACTGGTGGGTAATTAAGTCTCCAGAACTTTTATAGCACTTTTCGCAGTCTTGACATTTAAAGGGTCTCATCAGTATGAACACGGCGGTGGTTCAGCAGGGTGGATGGACAAAAAAAAATCCCTTCCCACATTCAGAGCAGATGAATGGTCTTTCTCCATTTTGAACCCGCTGGTGCCTGCGCAGGTGGGACGGTGTGCTAAATCCCTTTCCACAACTGGAGCAGGCAAATGGCTTTTCCCCTGTGTGAATGCGCTGGTGCACAGAGAGGTCAGATGATCTTCTGAACCCAGTTCCACAGTGAGGGCACCTGAATGGTCTCTCTCCAGTGTGAACACGTTGATGGGCAATCAGTTCCCATGAACTTTTATAGCACTTCCCACACACTGGGCATGCAAAAGGTCTGTCATCCGTGTGAACACGCCAGTAATTCAGCAGGGTAGATGAACAAGTGAATCCCTTCCCACACTTGGAACAGGTGAAAGGCCGCTCACCGGTTTGAATGCACCGATGGTTTGCCAGCATTCATTGCAAATTAAATCCCTTGCCAGAGTTTGTACATTTCAAAGCTTTCTTCCCTTTGTGACCGCATCCATGTTCTGACAGGCCAGATAATCGGCAGAAGCCTTGTCCACATACAGAACACGTGTATGGTTTTTCCTCATTGTGAATGATGGTTTTTCCATCCATCTTCAAAAATCCTACAAGATTCAAGTTGTGATAAAGGGGTGACTCTGTCAGATACTGATGGGATGTTTGGTTGCAGTTTCCTGCCCAGAAACCCTCCCCTTCTGATAATCTGTAAAATTGATTTAAAAAAAACAGGAAAAGGGGGAATGTGAGAGCTCCCACAAAACCACAAAGGCAGGATGTGAAATGGAGCTGAATGAATCTGGCAATGTCTGGAGCAGACATGATTTTAAAAAAAAGTGACCATGTCATAAAAAGCCAACAAAATGCTCGACTTGGAATACCCTGAAAAGGAGTTTACAGAAGTCACCCAGGTAGGTCCTGTTCTCAAAAACCAAGCCAAATACAACCCAGCCAACTACCCACCCCATTGGTACAGTCAAACATCAGAAAAGTGATAGATGGGGATGTAGACAGTGCTATTAAGCATCTGCTCAGCAAAAACCAGCTCAAGGAGGTGACAGTGACTGTACTCAACATCAAAACAGCATGTGAGGAACTTGAGCAAAAACTGGAGTCAACGGGAATGGAGGGGAATATTCTCCCTTGGTTGGAGTAATAACTAGTACAAAAAGATTGTTGTGCTTGTTGAAGGTTAATCATTTCAGTCATCACTGCATGGAGTACCTCAGCAGATATTTCCAATCAACTGATTAGACATGTTATTTAAAGTTTTGGCAAAGATCCATAACTCACATTGTGGATGAGGTTGTTGACTTGTGCGCTGAGCATGACATTTTATGGCATACATCTGGAGCAAGCAAGACTTTAACCCAGGCCTTCTGGTGCAGAGGGAGGGATACTAACACGTTGCCACAAGAGCCCAGTACCTCATCTACCTTCTAATTGACTTGTTCAGCTATGTTTTAAACACACCTCTGGAGCAGGTGGGACTTGAACCCAGCTTTTCTGGCAGAGGTGTAGGGACACTACCCCTACACCACAGGAGCCCCAGTACCTCAGGATAGTGACCTAGGGCCCCAACCATCTTCATGAACTTCTTTCCCAAAATAGTGGCTGTTTACTAATGGTTGCACCATTCATGACTCCTTTTTAGGTACTGAACCTGCCTGTGCCTGCTCATATGACCTGGACAACATCCAGTTATGCTGATAAGTAGCAAATGACAACTGTGCAAAAACAAAAAATTGAAAAACAGAGGATCTAACTGTCTACAACTAAATCAGTAGGGCCACTGAAACTCCCACAACCACCATACTTGGGGTTATAGTTGACCAGAAACTGAAGTGCACGTCACCTATACTGTACAAACATTACAGCTACATGAGGCTGGGAATGAAAATCATTCACTTCCTAACTTCCCTTTACCTGGTCTATTAATCACAAGACAAATCAGGGTTGTAACAGAAAACAACAAACATACAAACAAGGGCTAGGAGTAGGCCTCTTGGCCCTTCAAGTCTACTCTGCCATGCAATATGATCATGGCCGATTTCATTTTAACCTCAGCTCTACCTTCCTGCATATCCCTCAAATTTTCATCCCCCTTGGTGATCTAAGATCTAACTCTGCCTTAAAAATATTTTGAGATTCTATATTCACTACCTTTTGAAGAAAAAGGACTTCCAAAAGACACTCAACTCTGAGAAAAACAGATTTCCTCACTTTTTAAAATAACAATCCATAGTTCTAGATTCTCATACACAACAGAACATCCTTTCACCATCCACCCAAATCAAGTCCCCTCAGTATGTTATATGTTTCCATTACACTACCTCTGACTGTCCTAAACTGGAAATGATACAGGCCTAACCAATCCAGCCTCACGTCATAAAACATTCCAGGTATTATCCTCTCTGAACTTCTTCCAAGCGTGTCTAGATGAGTGCACCTCCAACACCACTCAAAAGCTTGACATCCAACAAAACACTCCACATCAATGCACAGTGTGTATCATCTAAGGATGCACTGCAGCAACACTCCCAGTCTCCTTAGACAGACCTTCAGCACAGTGGCTCAGTGGTTAACACTGCAACCTCACAGCACCAGGGACCTGGGTTCAATTCCAGCCTCGGGTGACTGTCTGTGCAGAGTCTGCACATTCTCCCCGTGTGTGTGTGGGTTTCCTCCGGGTACTCTGGTTTCCTCCCACAGTCCAAAGATGTGCAGGCTAAGTGCAGGATCGGCTATGCTAAATTGCCCGTTGTGTGCAGGGGTGCATGGGTTCTCAGGGGATGGAGCTGGGTGGGATGTTTCAAGGGCCAGTGTGGATTTGTTGGGCCAAAGGGCCTGTTCCCACACTGTATGGAATCTAATCTAAACCCCTGAGCAATACCTTGGAGCAGACTAGCAAGAAGACTGGAACACCACAACCTGCAAGCTCCTCTCCAGGCCACACATTTTATCCTGGGTTGAAAATAAACTGCCACTCCTTCAGAATCACGAGATCAAAATCCAGGAAATTCCTCCCTAACAGCATCGTAGGATGGAACTGCACCCCGACGTCTGCAGCAGCTCACCACCACCTGCTGAACAGCGATTAGGGATGAGTAATGAATAATCAACCTGCTAGAGACACGAACTGTGTTACATAGAACCCCCACGGTGTGGAAGCAGGCCATTCAAACCATCGAGTCTCCACCAATACCCCTAAGAACATCCCATCCAGACCCACCCTCCTGCTTTTTCCCTATTACCCAGCTTGTCCCATGGCCAATCTAACTAGGCTATACATCTTTGAACTGTGGGAGGAAACCCACGGGCAGAATGTGCAAAGTTGTTCAAATGTGCAATCGAACCCGGGTCCTTAGTACTGTGAGGCAGCAGCACAAAGCAACGAGTCACCGTGCCGCCGGCGTTAAATAAGAAACGAAGAGCAAATTGGACCGTTGCTCCCGGGGATATCCCCACCGGGTCCGACTTCAGGAAGTGGCGCACGCATTCAACCCATCCCAAAAAAAAAGATAATGGGCACATTCTCGGCAATTTATCCACACAGATGGCAACTGCGCACGCGCAGTGACATTTTGCCACCTAAAAAAGACGGCTGTTGCACATGCGCAACACTTTGATTAGGAATGCGGCCCTTCACCCGTGCTTTACACTGGAAGAACTACGCGCTGTCTGAAGCCCCACCAGTGGAAAAATAAGTAACAAGAGCTATTTATAATTCAGTGTTACAGATCTCATATTATTTAGGAAGCTTTCCTACGTTAACTAACCCGCCAGGTCTATCATACACACTAAGATAATAAAATGTGAGGCTGGACGAACACAGCAGGCCAAGCAGCATCTCAGGAGGACAAAAGCTGACGTTTCGGACCAAGACCCTTCATCAGAGAGGGGGATGGGGGGAGGGAACTGGAATAAATAGGGAGAGAGGGGGAGGCGGGCCGAAGATGGAGAGTAAAGAAGATAGGTGGAGAGAGTGTAGGTGGGGAGGTAGGGAGGGGATAGGTCAGTCCAGGGAAGACGGACAGGTCAAGGAGGTGGGATGAGGTTAGTAGGTAGCTGGGGGTGCGGCTTGGGGTGGGAGGGAGGGATGGGTGAGAGGAAGAACCGGTTAGGGAGGCAGAGACAGGTTGGACTGGTTTTGGGATGCAGTGGGTGGGGGGGAAGAGCTGGGCTGGTTGTGTGGTGCAGTGGGGGGAGGGGACGAACTGGGCTGGTTTAGGGATGCAGTAGGAGAAGGGGAGATTTTGAAACTGGTGAAGTCCACATTGATACCATATGGCTGCAGGGTTCCCAGGCGGAATATGAGTTGCTGTTCCTGCAACCTTCGGGTGGCATCATTGTGGCAGTGCAGGAGGCCCATGATGGACATGTCATCTAGAGAATGGGAGGGGGAGTGGAAATGGTTTGCGACTGGGAGGTGCAGTTGTTTGTTGCGGACTGAGCGGAGGTGTTCTGCAAAGCGGTCCCCAAGCCTCCGCTTGGTTTCCCCAATGTAGAGGAAGCCGCACCGGGTACAGTGGATGCAGTATACCACATTGGCAGATGTGCAGGTGAACCACTGCTTAATGTGGAATGTCAACTTGGGGCCTGGGATGGGGGTGAGGGAGGAGGTGTGGGGACAAGTGTAGCATTTCCTGCGGTTGCAGGGGAAGGTGCCGGGTGTGGTGGGGTTGGAGGGCAGTATGGAGCGAACAAGGGAGTCACGGAGAGAGTGGTCTCTTCGGAAAGCTGACAGGGGAGGGGATGGAAAAATGTCTTGGGTGGTGGGGTCGGATTGTAAATGGCGGAAGTGTCGGAGGATAATGCGTTGTATCCGGAGGTTGGTAGGGTGGTGTGTGAGAACGAGGGGGATCCTCTTGGGGCGGTTGTGGCGGGGGCGGGGTGTGAGGGATGTGTTGCGGGAAATACGGGAGACGCGGTCAAGGGCGTTCTCGATCACTGTGGGGGGAAAGTTGCGGTCCTTGAAGAACTTGGACATCTGGGATGTGTGGGAGTGGAATGTCTTATCGTGGGAGCAGATGCGGCGAAGGCGGAGGAATTGGGAATAGGGGATGGAATTTTTGCAGGAGGGTGGGTGGGAGGAGGTGTATTCCAGGTAGCTGTGGGAGTCGGTGGGCTTGAAATGGACATCAGTTACAAGCTGGTTGCCTGAGATGGAGACTGAGAGGTCCAGGAAGGTGAGGGATGTGCTGGTGATGGCCCAGGTGAACTGAAGGTTGGGGTCGAAGGTGTTGGTGAAGTGGATGAACTGTTCGAGCTCCTCTGGGGAGCAAGAGGCGGCGCCGATACAGTCATCAATGTACCGGAGGAAGAGGTGGGGTTTGGGGCCTGTGTAGGTGCGGAAGAGGGACTGTTCCACGTAACCTACAAAGAGAAAGGCATAGCTGGGGCCCATGCGGGTGCCCATGGCCACCCCCTTAGTCTGTCGGAAGTGGGAGGAGTCAAAAGAGAAGTTGTTGAGTGTGAGGACGAGTTCAGCTAGGCGGATGAGTGTGTCGGTGGAGGGGGACTGGTCGGGCCTGCGGGACAGGAAGAAGCGGAGGGCCTTGAGGCCATCTCCATGCGGAATGCAGGTGTACAGGGACTGGACGTCCATGGTGAATATGAAGTGTTGGGGGCCAGGGAATTGGAAGTCCTGGAGGAGGTGGAGGGCGTGGGTGGTGTCACGGACGTAGGTGGGGAGTTCCTGGACCAAAGGGGAGAAAATGGAGTCCAGATAGGTGGAGATGAGTTCGGTGGGGCAGGAGCAGGCTGAGACGATGGGTCGACCAGGGCAGGCAGGTTTGTGGATTTTGGGAAGAAGATAGAAACGGGCCTTGCGGGGTTGGGGAACAATGAGGTTGGAGGCTGTGGGTGGGAGGTCCCCTGTGGTGATGAGGTCGTGAATGGTGTTGGAGATGATGGTTTGGTGCTCGGGTGTGGGGTCATGATCGAGGAGGCGGTAGGAGGTGGTGTCGGAGAGTTGGCGTCTGGCCTCGGCGATGTAGAGGTCAGTGCGCCATACTACCACTGCGCCACCCTTGTCTGCGGGTTTGATGGTGAGGTTGGGGTTGGAGCGGAGGGAGCGGAGGGCTGCCCGTTCTGCGGGGGAGAGGTTGGAGTGGGTGAGAGGGGTGGAGAGGTTGAGGCGGTTAATGTCTCGACGGCAGTTGGAGATGAAGAGGTTGAGGGAGGGTAGGAGGCCTGGGGGTGGTATCCAGGAGGAGGACTTATGTTGGAAGCGGGTGAAGGGGTCAGTGGAAGGAGGGTTGGGTTCCCGGTTAAAGAAGTAGGCATGGAGGCGAAGACGGCGGAAAAACTGCTCTATGTCCAACCGTGACTGGTATTCGTTGATGTGTGGTTGTAGGGGGACAAAGGAGACCCCTTGCTAAGGACTGACCGTTCGTCCTCAGTCAGTGGGAGGTCTGGGGGGATGGTGAAGATGCGGCAGAGCTCAGTGTGGCTGTCTCCTCTGGGGTTGCAGGCTGTGGAGGTTGTGGGCGGAGCGATGAGGTCGTCGGCCGTGGGCGGGGTTTCGCCAGCGTCGGCCGTGGGCGGGGTTTCGCCGGCGTCGGCCGTGGGCGGGGTTTCGCCGGCGTCGGCCGTGGGCGGGGTTTCGCCGGCGTCGGCCGTGGGCGGGGTTTCGCCGGCGTCGGCCGTGGGCGGGGTTTCGCCGGCGTCGGCCGTGGGCGGGGTTTCGCCGGCCCCAAGATGACATTCCACATTAAGCAGAGGTTCACCTGCACATCTGCCAATGTGGTACACTGCATCCACTGTACCCGGTGCGGCTTCCTCTACATTGGGGAAACCAAGCGGAGGCTTGGGGACCGCTTTGCAGAACACCTCCGCTCAGTCCGCAACAAACAACTGCACCTCCCAGTCGCAAACCATTTCCACTCCCCCTCCCATTCTCTAGATGACATGTCCATCATGGGCCTCCTGCACTGCCACAATGATGCCACCCGAAGGTTGCAGGAACAGCAACTCATATTCCGCCTGGGAACCCTGCAGCCATATGGTATCAATGTGGACTTCACCAGTTTCAAAATCTTCCCTTCTCCTACTGCATCCCTAAACCAGCCCAGTTCGTCCCCTCCCCCCACTGCACCACACAACCAGCCCAGCTCTTCCCCCCCCCACCCACTGCATCCCAAAACCAGTCCAACCTGTCTCTGCCTCCCTAACCGGTTCTTCCTCTCACCCATCCCTCCCTCCCACCCCAAGCCGCACCCCCAGCTACCTACTAACCTCATCCCTCCTCCTTGACCTGTCCGTCTTCCCTGGACTGACCTATCCCCTCCCTACCTCCCCACCTACACCCTCTCCACCTATCTTCTTTACTCTCCATCTTCGGTCCACCTCCCCCTCTCTCCCTATTTATTCCAGTTCCCTCTCCCCATCCCCCTCTCTGATGAAGGGTCTAGGCCCGAAACGTCAGCTTTTGTGCTCCTGAGATGCTGCTTGGCCTGCTGTGTTCATCCAGCCTCACATTTTATTATCTTGGAATTCTCCAGCATCTGCAGTTCCCATTATCTCTCTCCTATCATACACATTCACCTGTTCGAGTCTCAGGCACATCAACGCAACGCTGTGCATTCTCCAACTCCCAGCTAATTGATAGTGACTACCGACCAATACGAAGAGAGGGCGGTCTGAATGACCTGGGGCTGCTGGTCCTCCATCCAATAGGAGTAAACTGAAGGTGGGGGGTGGGGCTGGCTTTCCCTCATTGGCTGATATTTTCCCTTACTTGGAACTCTGATTTGTGTCAAGTTCCAGGAAAAAACTAGTCCTTTCTTACGGCTGTGGGACTGGAGCAAACATTTCAACATTAATTACCAAAATAGGGAGAAACATAATGAAAGTGTTTCAGTCGCATATCCCACTCAGGAACAAAAGAAGGTGCAGATCAATATTGACAGATATGACGTGATGGGCATATCACAGTGACATGGCTGCAAGGGGATCAGGGTTAGAAGTTG
This sequence comes from Stegostoma tigrinum, assembly GCF_030684315.1. Classification (NCBI taxonomy): domain Eukaryota; kingdom Metazoa; phylum Chordata; class Chondrichthyes; order Orectolobiformes; family Stegostomatidae; genus Stegostoma; species Stegostoma tigrinum. The sequence continues at coordinate 16,004,542 of NC_081395.1, read as the reverse complement.
ATTATCCAAGCATATTCATCTTATTCAAAAGGTAGGCAGGGGATGTGTTTGCCATATTTGTAAGAAATGAAATTAAATCAATAGTAAAAAACAAAGGAGGGTCAGGTGGTGTGGAATCTTTGTGGGCAGAATTGAGGAACTGCAGAGGTCAAAAAAACGTAGCTGGAATTATGTACAGGCCTCCAAACAGTAGTCATGAGCTGGGGTGCAAGATACACCAGGAGATAGAAAAGGTGTGTAAGAAAGGCAAAGTTACAGTGATCATGGGGGATTTCAGTATGAAGGTGGACTGGGAAAATCTGGTCAGATTGCAAGAAAAGGAATTTGTGGAATGTCTAAGAGATGGCTTTTTGGAGCAGCTTGTGATGGAGTACACTAGGGAACAGGCAATACTGGATTTAGTGTTGTGCAATGAGGCAGACTTGATCAGGGAACTTAAGATGAAGGAACCCTTAGGAGGCAGTGATCATAATATGATTGAATTTACTCTGCAATTTGAAAGAGAGAAGATAGAATCAGAGGTAGTGGTATTATAGCTGAACAAAGGCAACTACTGAGGCATGAGGAAGGAGCTGGGCAGAATTGACTGAGAGAGGAGCCTAGCAAGAAAGACAGTGGAACAGCAGTGGGAGGAGTTTCTAGGAGTAATTCAGGAGACACAACAAAAATTCATCCCTAGGAAAAAGAAGCATGGTACAGGGACAATGAGGTAACAATGGCTGACTAGGGAAGTCAGGGATAGTATAAAAGGAAAAGAGAAAGCATATAATGTGGTGAAGGGCAGTGGGAAACCACAGGATTGGGAAGCTTACAAAGACCAACAGAGGGCAACAAAAACAAACAAGGAAGAAGATTAAATATGAGGGTAAGCTAGCAGGAATATAAAGGAGGACTGTAAGAGTTTCTTTCGATATATAAAGGGCAAAATAGAGGCAAGACTGGACATTGGACCGCTGGAAAATGACTCTGGAAAGATAGTAGTGGGGAACAAGGAAATGGCTGTGGAACTGAATAATTACTTTGTGTCAGTATTCATAGTGGAAGACACAAATAATATCCCAAAACTTTGAGGGAGTCAGGGGGTGGAGCTGAGTATGGTGGCCATTACCATGAATGAATAAAAAAAAGTTGAGAGAGTCAATGGCTATTCAGGATGGGTATTGTGGCCTCACCAGAAATATCCTCATCTCATGCAAGAATAATAAAATAAATCCATTGTTTCCGTGATAGTATGAACTGCAGATGCTGGAGAATCTGCAATAATAAGGTGTAGAGCTGGATGAACACAGCAGGCCAAGCAGCATCATAGGAGCGGGAAAGCTGATGTCTCAGGCCCAGACCCTTCTTCAGAAATCCTTGTTATCATCATTGTTTCTGTTCCAGGATTTAAGGAAATTTGGGAAATCACAAACATTCATCTCTATCTAAATCCAACATAGTAGGCAGCAAGATTCATTGTAATTGTTAACTTTCCATCCCAAAAATGGAGTAGTGAGTAAGAGGAGGACAATTGTTCTCCTATTATTCTGGAGAAATCAAAGAATTTGCACATGATGTTACAGACAAAGATGATTGAGTAGACAACAAACTCCAAAGTGCAGCATGTCAGAATTCTGTAAAAATGAGCATAGTCCCATCTAGGATGGAACAAAAAGCAGGAGAACCTAACCCCTGGAGTCTCTTGTGAACTTGTTGGTATCTCAGCACATAGGATGACTAAGTGAATCTCTTTACATTCTGGGAGCAGGTGAATGGTTTCTCTCTGGTGTGAATGTGCAGATGTCTTTGCAAAGTGGATAAATAACCGAATCTCTTCCCACACAAGTAGCAGGAGAATGATCTTTCATCACTGTGAACAGCGTGGTGTGTGAGATGTTGAGATGATGTGGTGAATCCCTTTCCACACATGGAACAGACAAATGGCTTCTCCCCACTGTGAACCTGCTTGTGCTCCGTCAGTGGTAAACCCCTTCCCACACTCTGAGCAGATGAAAGGTCTCTCCCCAGTGTGAATATGTATATGTTCAGTCAGGTTAGATGAACATCTGAACTTCTTCCCACACTGAGAGCAGGTGAATTTTCTTTCTCCTTTGGTGGACACTTTGAGAGTTGAGATGAAGACCTGAACCTCTTGCCATATTTGACGCAGACGAATGGCTCCTCCTCCATGTGAAGTCACTGATGCTGAATTAAACACCCAGAGCTCTGAAAGCTTCTCCCACATACAGAACATTTAAAAAGTTTCTTATCAGTGTGAATTTGCTGGTGTGACACTAGGCTAGATGGCTGACTGAATCCCTTCCCACATACAGAACAGTCTCTCCCCAGTTTGAGTACGTTGATGAGTTTCTAGGTGAGATGGACAAATAAATCTCTTCCCACAGTTCTCACATGTCCATAGTTTCTCCATGATGTGGGTGCAATTGTGACATTCCAGGTTGGATGGTCAATTGGATCCTCATCCAAATACAGGCTTTTCCCTGCGTTGAATGATGCAATGTTTCTTTCAGGCTGTGTACCTGGTGAAAGCTCTTTGTACAATCACTTCACAGGAATATGCTCACTTGGTACTTTTTCAGTAACATTGATGTTTGAAACCTTTTCCCAAAGAAAAAATACCTTTCTTCCACATTCAAAAGTTAACAATTTCTGGTCCTGATGTTTTAAATAACTATATAATATAGATGAATACAGCAGGTCAAGCAGCATCAGAGGAGCAGGAAAGCTGATATTTTGGATTGAGACACTTCTTCAGAAATAGTGGAGGGGAAGGGGATTCTGAAATAAATAGGGAGAGAGGAGGAGGCAGATAGAAGATTGATAAAGAAGAAGATAGGTGGAGAGGAGACAGTCAGATCAAAGAGGCGGGGTTGGAGCCAGGAAAGGTGAACGTAGATGGGGAGTTAGGGAAGGGATAGGTCAGTCCAGGGAGGATGGACAGATCAAGGAGGCGGGATGAGGTTAGTGGGTAGGAGATGGGGTGGGGCTTGAGGTGGGAGGAATGATTAGGGAGGCGGGGATGAACTGAGCTGGTTTTGGGATGCGGTTGGAAGAGGGGAGATTTTGAAGCTTGTGAAGTCCTCATTGATACCCTTGGGCTGCAGGGTTCTCAAGCGAAATATGAGATGCTGTTTTTGCAGCTTTTGGGTGGCATCAATGTGGCACTGCAGGAGGCCCAGAATGGACATGTCATCCAAGGAGCGGGAGGGGGAGTTGAAATGGTTCGCAACTGGGAGGTGTAGTTGTTTGGTGCGAACAGAGTGTAGGTGTTCTGCAAAGTGGTTCAGAAGCTTCCACTTGGATTCCCTGATGTAAAGGAGGCCTTTAAGCTTCAAAAATACATCTAGTTCCTTTGTAAATCAGTTCTCCTTCATTGTTCACTTGAAGTTGTAAATCCCTGGCCCACACATTCTCCTAGATAATAAAATGTGAGGCTGGATGAACACAGAAGGCCCAGCAGCATCTCAGGAGCACAAAAGCTGACGTTTCGGGCTATTCTCCTTCCTGCCTGGGTGAAATCATAACCTTTCAAACTGTGAGAGATAAGGATGGTTAAACTGCAGTGAAAAGAATTACTTAGCTCTGAACAAAAAGACATCTAGTACTGAGCCGAGTGATAAGAAAAGGGAGTGAGGGCCAAGTGGTTAGAAACCAGAATGAACTGGTTCAAAACTGCTAGCAGACACCCAGAGGGTGAAAAGGTTAAGCTTTGCACAATAGACATAGGTGAAGCGCATGCCTAATGAGAGAATGCATATGAACTTTTACGCCCACGCTTACAAAGCTGCTTTATCAACATAACATGTGATGTACGAAGAGGGTGGAACAAGGGAAGTAATGGGAAGATGGTGCACCTTGGAGCTCAGATTGGACGGAGCTAAAAGGGGAGGATCTGGCCGGATAAATGATGTATAAAAAGGGGAGGCTCCCTGACCTGTGCGTGCTTCGGGGGGGCACCCGATTCTGCAGAGTCGTAATAAAGCTTAAGTTACTTGTTTCCAAGACTTTGCCTCTACTGACTCTGTGATTGTGAGCATGTGAATTTTATATCTCACAAGCTTGGGGGCTCGTCCGGGATCCACACTCTGAGTCGTCCGGCAGTGGGTTTGGAAGAAGGGAAGGCGCGCCCCGCTGCGTTCAGCGGTCTCAGACGTCCTTGCTTCCCGTTGAGCGGCTCGAGCAAGTGGTATCCGGATAGGAGACTCTGGAAACAAGTGGGATTAGGTTAAGTGCCCTTGGAGCATGAGTCGATCGAGCAATTCTTGTGCACAAGACCCAGGTAAGAAAATTGACTATTAAGTACTATCGGGGAGAGTCTGTCCGGAACAGCACAGGAATGGGGACTCAATGTGTAAAAGATGAGAGACCCCAGGAACAGAACAGGGGGCCAAGAGGACGAGGCCTCGGGATGCCGCCGGATAGTCCTTGGGGCGGATGTTGGAGAACTGGGAGAGTAAACAAACCCAGGGTAAGAGTAAGGAAACTATGGTCAAATATTGTTATTTTGAATGGCCAAAGACACCTCTTCTAGGGCCTTCTGTGTGGTGGCCCCAATTAGGTTCTGACGAGGATTGGTTATGTCAGAAATTAAATATCATGGTGAATTCAAAAAGTCCCTTCAGTCAGGAGGAAAGTGATTACGCTAAGTGCTGGATCCAAGCCACAAAGATATTGAAAGTAGTTACTGAACAGGAGAAGTCTAAGACTCCTATTTGGGACCAGTTGGAATATCTGCCTCCGCATTATAATCCGGGGAACGGAAATGGGGATAATAATGTGCATGTTCCTCAGGTACGGGGAACCCCCCCCCACACACACACAAGCAATGGAACACCCGTAGAGGAGGACCCGAATGAACAGGTCTCGTCAGAAGGGGAGGGAGAGACCCAGGAGGAAACATTACGGGGACCGGGCAGAAAGAGGAGAGTTGAAGTAAAGATTCTGAAAGATGATTTACTCTCCTATCTGATGGAGAAGCGGAGCAGGAAAACAGAGCCAACTCCACAGATGTTTCCCCTCCGAGAGGTGCCAATGGGGAATGGGAACTTGGGGTACGTTAGTGTTACCCTTACGAGTATGGAGGTCAGAAACTTTAGAAAGGAAATGAAGGTTCTTTTGGAAGACACATTGGGCTTAGTGGAACAACCTGACCAGTTTTTAGGGCCCAGCATATATACATGGGACGAAATGCAGGCTATATTGGGAACTCTGTTTACTGCGGAAGAGAGACAGATGATTCGCCAGGTGGGAATGCGGGTTTGGGAGAGGGAACATCCACCACAGGTGGGAGGGGGAGGAGTAGCCGCTGAGGCCAAATTCCCAGGGCTGCAACCGAATTGGGATAAACAACAGGAGGAAGGGAGGCGGAATATGTGAGACCTCAGGGAACTGATAATAAAAGGGAATAGGGGAGGCCTGCAGATACCACCACTTCGTATAACCCTGAAGGAAGGATGTGGTCCAGTACGAGTCAAACAATATCCCATATCGATAGAGGGGCGGAAGGGGCTCCAATCAGTTATTGAAAATCTCTTGCGAGATGGACTGATAGAAGGATGCATGTCTCCCTATAATACCCTGGTCCTACCAGTGCGGAAGGCCGCTGGGACGTTCCGCCTCGTCCAAGACATCCGAGAATTAAATAAAATTGTCCAGACTCGACATCCGGTTGTCCCGAATCCTTGCACCATCCTCATCCTGATTCCTCCCAATCACGAGTGGTTCAGTGTGGTTGATCTGAAAGATGCTTTTTGGAGTTACCTGCTTGCCGAAGGGAGTCGGGATCTGTTTGCCTTCAAATGGGAGGACCCCCAGTCTGGGAGGAAGCAACAGTACCGGTGGACAGTTCTTCCCCAAGGATTCACTGAATCCCCTAACCTGTTTGGCCAAGTCTTAGAGCAGGTATTAGAGGAATACCATGGGGACCCGGGTACCCAACTGATACAATATGTGGATGATCTCCTAGTCTCAGGAGAAACAGAATGAGAAGTGCGAGACTTCACTATAACGTTATTAAACTTCCTTGGAAGGAAGGGGTTGAGAGTGTCTAAGAACAAGCTGCAATTTGTCAAGCAGGAGGTGAAGTACCTGGGTCACTTAATAAGTCAAGGGAAGAGAAGAATAGGTCCTGAAAGAATTGCTGGAATTACTAGTATGCCCCTACCGAAGAGTCGGACAGAAATTAGAAGGTTCCTAGGGCTCATTGGGTACTGTAGATTGTGGATCGATGAATACGCCCAATGAGTCAGGTTTTTGTATGACAAACTAGGAGGAGAAGATGAGAAGATAACATGGACTCCGCAGGAGCAACAAGAGTTCACTCGTTTAAAAAACAGCCTGGTAAACGCTCCGGTTCTGGCTCTACCCTCAATCAATCGACCCTTCCACTTGTTCGCAAATGCCGAGAACGGGGTAGCCTCAGGAGTGCTAACTCAGAAGTGAGGAGGGCGACGGCACCGCGTGGCTTTCCTCTCGAAGGTTCTGGATCCAGTATCCCGCGGCTGGCCGGTGTGCATTCAAGCGATTGCAGCTACGGTCATCTTGGTTGAGGAAAGTCGGAAACTCACTTTTGGAGGGGACCTGGTAGTGTCCACCCCACATACTGTCAGAACAATTCTGGCCCAGAAATCTCATCGATGGCCGACAGATTCCAGGATATTGAAGTATGAGGCTATTTTGATGGAAAAAGACGATTTAACCATCGTCACAGACAAGAGTTTAAATCCTTCCCAGTTCCTATATCTGCCCGAGGGAGGGGAAGAATCTGGGATCCCGGAGCATGATTGCAGTGAGGTAACAGAGCTACAGACAAAAAGCAGGGATGACCTGGAGGAGGAACCCCTTGCAGAGGGGTGTAGGTGGTTTATAGATGGGTCATCCCGCTGCATTGACGGAAATAGATACAGTGGATACGCCAGCATCGACGGGACCACGGAAACCGAAGTAGAGTCCGGGAGACTGCCTGGAGGTCGGTCTGCCCAATCCTGTGAACTTATATGCTCTGATGAGAGCGTTGGAATTATTGGAGGATCAAGAAGGTACTATATATACTGACTCGAAATATACGTTCGGGGTAGTACACATTTTTGGGAAGATCTGGAAGGAACGAGGAATGATTACAGCAAGAGGAAAAGAGCTAGCTCACGAACAACTTATTGAAAAGACCTTGGCCTCTCTGAAGACTCAGATAACAAAATTGATGGAAGAGACGAAGCTTCCCTGGACTAAATGTCTGCCGATAGCTCTGCTCAGGATACGCACCGCTCCACACAGAGGTACAGGGGTTTCCCCTTACGAGATGTTGTTCGGGATCCCATACATGGGAAAGATAGAAGGGGTGCCCACTATTGAGGGTAATGATGTATTTCCAAGGAACTATTTACTGGCAGTCTCTCGTTCCCTTACAGAGTTAAAGGCCAAAGGGCTGTTGGCGCAGAGTCCTCCTCTCGATTTTTCTATCCACTTGATCAAGGCGGGAGACTGGGTTCTGGTCAAGTCGTGGCGGGAAGAAAAACTCCAGCTGCAGTGGACTGGTCCATACCTGGTGCTGCTGACAACAGAGACAGCAGTCCGAACAAAAAAAGGGTGGACGCATGCGGCATGGATAAAGGGACCAGTGGATCCGCCAGCTGAGGAAGAGTGGGAGGCATGGGAGGGGGGACGTGTTCCCCGGAAAGTAACTAAAGGGGATCGTCTCCTTTGGTCCCTGTTCCCTATGTATGGGACTGCACGGTCGGGGAGGGAAATACAGAAGCTGGCTGCCTCTTTTGAGGAGTTGGCCAACGACACTGCTGATGCATTAGCCGATACCGGTTGGGGAAGTTGGCTGGTCAATTTGGCCATTTATGGACTGTTGATACTAGTGGGTCTGGTGGTGGGGCTCAATGTCCTGAAATGTATAGGCTTTGAGGAGTCAAGAGGTAAATTACTTGCCACAGAATTCATTGGCTGTGATCAGCTCTTATAGCATTATGTGGCTGGTCCAGTTTAGTTTCTGATCAGTAGTAACTCCTGGGATAATGATAGCGATGATAATATAATTGAACTTCAAGAGACAATAATTTGATTCTCCCTTGGTGAAGGTGGCTATTGCCTGGCAATTTATGGTGCAAATGGTACTTGCCATTTGTCACACTCAGTCAAATATTCCTTTGATGTCAGGAGCAGTTCCTCTCACCTCTCCTCTGGATGTCAATGTTTTTGTCCATCTTTGAACCAAGTTTGTAATGAGATCAAGAGCTCTGGTTTGGTGGAACTCAAACCGAGGATCAGTGAGTGAGTTATTCTTTTGCAAATGCCATTTTAATGGCACTGTCAGAAACCCTATGTGCAACTTTCCTGATGTCATACCATCAGGGTGGTAACTGATCAGTTGGATTTGTGCTTCTTTTTATAGACATAACATAGCTGGGCAATTTTCTAAGAGAAATTACTCTCCAAACAGATAGCAAGGGCTCTAAAAGGTGTATAACCATGAGCAATTAAGGAAAGCAATAAATGTTGGCATACACCTATATACTGTAATGGATGTTAAAGAACAGTTCTGTAGCCTATTTCCAGGATTTCCCTGTTGGTGATGCATCTCAGCCGAACAAAAAAAACGCTAACCAAAGCAGAATGCTGTCTTAACAAGTCACTGGAAAAATTAATTCAGTCATTCATCTACAAGTACACATTTAACTGCAAGGTTTGGATTCTGCCTGATGGACAATGGAGAGTCTGTACACTTGGGTTCCTGCATAATTTGTCTTTAATTGATTGACTGTCCCTTACGCTACATCCCCCACGAATTTTCCATCTAGTAACAAAACAGGTGGCGTTATGTAATATGGATGCTCAATGGTGGTGTAAATACCCAGCATACAATGCGATGGAGCGTATCATTTATCCACATTATAGGAGTGCCGCGCACACGCGCACCTTGGAACAGTGTTTGGAGCCTGCGCATGGCGACAGATGGTGACGTGTGTGCGAGGTTTGTCGAGTCTGAGGCCGATAAAGATGCGGATTCGTGGAGGGAGCCACAGAACCGGCGGCTGGCTGGGGAGGATTCCTAAATACTTGGGGAAGGCCTAACTCCTTGAATACGAACCTGCAGGTCTCGCGTTTTCAGATCCGAGTCTTTGACCAGGAAAACGCCCTGATGAACAGCAGCCATTTTCGTCCAGCGGGAAAAGAGCGCATGCGCACATCTTCTGGTGACGTTTGGGGTGGGTGGTTTGCGTCTGAACCAGGTCTTAGTGCTTGACGTAGAACGTACCATTCCAAACCAGGATTGTGTACGGCTTGGAGGGGAACTGGCAAGTGGGGCGAATGTTCCCGTGCATCTGCCACTTTTGTTCTTACTCGTACTAATAGTTGTTAGGATAGCTGGTGTTTGGTTTTTTTAGTTTCATTTGTTCGCGTGTCTTGGGAAATGTGGGGAAAGAATGTTCCACAGAAAGTGGAACTTTGTTCTTTTATCCTGGATTGATCATGACACTAACACTGTCAATTCCTTTCACAGGAATATTAGAAGAGCATGATTTTCAGACAGGAAACTCAAATTGAGTGTAGCTTCATGATCAAAGCTACAGTCAGAAAAAGAACTACTTGATTCCTCTGGGCCTGAATAACACCTGTCTTTGAATGTGGAAGGAGAAGTGTTTATCTGTTCTGGTTGTGGGAAAATATTTCTTCCATCAGTGTGACTGGGAAAGCACAGAGAGGTTCACAGCCAAGTGAGTTTGTCCCAATGCACTGACTGTGGAAGTTCTGAAGCAACATTGTAGCATTCACACCGGGGAGGAATAGTATAGGTGTTCTGCATGGTCCAGCCTTCAACAGATCATCCACCATAAAGAAACACAAGGACACTGGGACGATGGAGAAACCATGGAAATGTGCAGACTGTGGGAAGGGATTCAGTTCTCCATCCCAGCTGGAAGCTCATCGGCGCAGTCACACTGGAGAGAGACCATTCACCTGTTCTGAATGTGGAAGGGGATTCACGCTGTCATCCAGCCTTCAGTTACACCAGCGAGTTCACACTGATGAGAGGCCTTTTAAATGCTCTGACTGTGGGAACTGCTTTAAAATTTCACCAGATCTAATTAAACACCAGCTCGTTCACAGTGATGAGAGACCATTTGGATGCTCTCACTGTGAGAAGAGATTCAGACAGTCATCTCACCTCATTCAACACCAAAGAGTTCATACTGGAGAGAGGCCATACATCTGCTCTGTGTGTGGGAAGGGCTTCACTTCATCGTCCAACCTGGTAACACACCAACGGGTTCACACAGGGGAGAAGGTGTTCACTTGCTCTGAGTGTGGTAAGGGGTTTTCTCAGTCATCCAATCTGCGGTCCCACCAGCGTGTTCACACCGGGGAGAGGCCGTTCATCTGCTCTGTGTGTGGGAGGAGATTTGCTCGATCAGCTCACTTGCTGACGCACCAGCGAGTTCACAATTGACTGCAGAGGTTGGATTCTGCTGTGAATCACAACCTTTGTTTGTTTCACTTGTAGTTAATAACGTGCATAACTGGGCTGGCATTCAATATTCTGGATGTCTGTCAAGTAAGTCAGTTTTGGTGAAAACACAGTCTGTTGTAGAAAATAAGAGAGAGGAACATGAGTGGACCATATCATTCAGCTATTCAGAATGATTCCGAATGATCATCAGTCTAGGCACCAACTTCTTGCCTGTTCCTGTATCCCGCAATTCCCTGACAGACCAATATTCTGTTTATCTTAGTTACAAATGTATTCAGTGATGGAACCAGAAGGAGGAAATGAACATTTACTCGACAAGAGGAGGCCCTACGGCCCATCGATCTGTGCCAGCCCAATCTCACTTTCCAACTCTTGCTCTGTGACCTTGTTTCCACAAGTTAAATGTAAATCCAGCACTTTTCAAACGTGAAGAGAATTTCTGCTTCTCCCGCCCAATCAGGCAGCAAGTTTCAATTGCTTACCTAGTGAAAACATTCCTCGAAGCTCCTCTTTCCCATCAATCACTTTAATTCTCTGTCTTCTAATTATTGACCTCTCTGCTCAGAAAGGATGAATGGATGGGAAAGACTTATGTTGGGCCCAATTGGTTTTGTTCACTTAATTAAATCTTCCCGAGTCTTCTCACTCCAAATTAACCATCTTAACCAATCATTCCTCCCAAATTCTCTAGTACAGGCAACCCTTTTAATAACTCTCCACTGTCCCCTTTCTGATCATATTATAATGGGAATGTGGTGATTGGAAGTGGATGTTGTCATCTAAAATGGCTCGAAGAAGGTTAAGACCGAATAGAATCATAGAATCCCGACAGTATGGAAGTAGGCCATTCAGCCCATCCAATTCACACCAACCCTCCAAAGAACATCCCACCCAGACCCACTACCCTACCCTATCCCTGCAACTCTGTATTCCCCATGGCTAATCCACTTAGTCTGCACACTCCTGGACACTATGGGTAATATAGCATGGCCAATCCACTTAACCTGAACATCTTTGGACTTTTGGGGGAAAAAGGAGCACCTGGAGGAAATCCATGCAACCAAAAGGAAAATGTGCAAACTTCACCCAGTCACCTGAGAGTGGAATTGAACCCAGACCCCTGGCACTGCAAAGCAGCAGTACTAACAACTGAGTTAGAATGAGGAACCAGTGATGTATATATTAGTTAAGTATTTAGTGATTGTATAAATATAGGCAGCTAGCAAGCATTAGGGTGTGAGAATTATGCTCTCACATAAAAGTGTCAATTTGAAACCTGTTTTAGTATAATGTCTCTTAGGTGTATAAAATTAATAACAGAGGATGGTTGAGTCAAAATGTAAACGTTTGAGGTATGATTACCCACCCCTCTCTCCTGAAAATGAACCTTTTGACCAGTGGAAGAATGTAGTTACAATTTGGAGCTGGGCTACTTTTAGAGTCATAGAGTCATACAGCTCAGTCCAACTAGTCCATGCTAACCATGTTCCCAAACTAAAATAATCCCACTTGCCTGCATTTGGCTCATATCCCTCCAAATGTCTTTTAAATGTTGTAGCCATATCCACCACATTCTCTTGCAGTTCATTCCACACAAAAACCACTGCGTTTTAAAAAAAAGTTGCCCCTCATATCTTTTCTAAAACATTTTCCTCACCATAAAAATTTTCCCCCTAGTTTTGAACTCACCCACCCTAGGGGAAGAGACCCTTGCTATTCATTTTAACTGTGACCCTCACAATTTTATAAACCTCTTCAAGGTCACCCTTAACATTGCACACTCCAGTGAAAAATGACCCAGCCTATTTTTTTAAACCGTCTATGCCCAGCAATGTCATTGTAAATCTTTTCCAATTTAATATCCTTCCTACAGCAGGGCAACCAGAACTCCACACAGTACTCCATGAGATACCTCACCAAGGTCCTGTACAACTCAACAAGACGTCCCTACTACTATACTGAAAAGTCTGAGCAATGAAGGCAAGTGTGCGAAATGCCTCTTTAACCATCCTGTCTATTGGTGATGCAAATTTGACAGAATATGTATCTGTACTTCTAGATCTCTCTGTTGTACAACATTACTCAGCACCTTACCATTAATAGTATCAGTCCTGCCCTTGTTTATTTTACTAAAGTGAATTTGGATACTTCTTTGGTATTGGAGGAGTTGTGAATGGTGCTATAAACATTGTGCAATCACAGGCAAATAGCCCCACTTCTGACCACCTTATTATGGTGGGAAGGTCTTTGATGAAGCAGCTGAAAATGTTTGGGCTTAGGATGATAACCTAAGGAAAGGGCTCTTGGAGTGTAGTGAAAGTGTCTCTACCTTTTGAGCTAGGAAGCCTAGCTTCTAGTCCCATCTGCTCTAGAGGTGTGTCATGACAGCTCTCTGGGTTAATTTGAAAATATCTACCATGAGGAATTCCTGTAGATGTGTCTTGAAATTGAGATGACGAATCTCCAATAACCACAACCGTTTTCCCGAATCTCCAATAACCACAACAGTTTTCCTGTGTGCCAGGTATAACACCAATCAGATTTTTTTTTCCCCATAATCCCATTGACTGCAGTTTTACAAGGGTCCCTTGATGCCACATTCAGTCAAATATGGCCTTGATAGAAACATAGAATATAGGAGCAGGAATGGGTCATTCAACCCTTCAAGTCTGCTTTACCATTGAATATGGCTCATCATCCAGCTCACTACTCTATTTCCACTTGCTCCTCGTATCATCTAATTCTTGTAGGTCTAAAAACTATATTTATCTCTTTCTTGGAAGACCTCAGTATTTTGACTTGATCAGTTTCATGTGGCAGAGAATTCCACAGGCTCATCACTTTCTGGGTGAAGAAATTCCTCCTAAAATGCTTACCCCATATCCTTAGACTATGACACCTTGCTCCGGTCTCCCTGTTCCGAGGACATTGTTCCTGCATTTAATCTTGTTAAATGTCAAGGGCTGCCACTCTCAACTCATCGCTGGAATTCAGCTTTTTTGTCCATGTTGGAACCAAGGCTGTAAAGAGTCAGGAACTAACTGGCCCTGGCAGAACCCAAACTGGGCTTTAGTGAGCAGATTATTGCTGAATAGGTACTGCACAATAGCATTGACAAAGACCGATGATCAAGAGTACAGTGATGGGGCAGTAATTGGCTGGATTGGATTTGTCCTGCTATTTTGTATAGTACATTCACTTTCCTCACCCAAGTTGTTAATAAATATGATAAATAACAATGCTCCACCACTGATCTCTGTGACATTATCATTTGGAGTCATAGTGTGATACAGTATGGAAACATGTCTTTCAGCCCAAACTGGTCCATGTCGATCATGGTGCCCGCATTTGATCCATACCCCTCCCACCCATGTACCTATCCAAATGCTTTCTAAATGTTGCTATTGTACCTGCCTCAACCACTTTCTGTGGCAGCCCATTCCATATATGCACCACTCTCTGCATGAAGAAGTTGCCCCTCAGATCCTTCTTAAACTTTGTCCCTCTAACCTTAACCCTATACCCTCTAGTTTTCAATTCCCTATCCCTGGGAAAAAGACGACATGCATTCATCCTTTCTGTGCCCCTCATGATTTTATACACCTCAATAAGGTCATCCCTCATTCTCCTACATTCCAGGGAATAAAGTCCTCTCCTGGCCAAGCTCTCCCTATAACTCAGGCCTATTTGTCCTGGCAACAGCCTTGTAAGTCTTCTTCACACACTTTCCAGTTTAACTATGTCTTTCCTGTAACAGGAAAACTGTACATGATACTCCAAGTGCAGCCTCACCAGTGACTTATACAACTGTAACATAATGTCCAACTCTATACTTAATGCCTCGACCGATGAAGGCCAGCATGCTGAATGCCTTCTTTGCCACCCTGTCCACCTGTGATGCTGCTTTCAATGAACTATGTACATGTATTCCTAGGTCCCTCTGTTCCACAACATTCCTCAGGACCTTACCATTTACTGTATAAGTCCTACCTTGGTTTGACTTTCCAAAGTGCAACACCTCACAGTTATCTGTATTGAATTGCATCTGCCAATCCTCAGCCCATTTCCCCATCTGATCAAGATCCCATTGTGATTTTTAATAACCTTCCTCACTGTCAACGATACTCCTAATTTTGTATAATCTACAAATTTACTAATCATGGCTTGTACATTCACATCCAGATTATTTATGTAAATAACAAATAACAAAGGCCCCAGCGCTGAACCCTGTGGCACACCACTTGTCACAGGCCTCCAGCACAAGAAACAAACTTCAACTACCACCCTCTGCTTCCTACATCGAGCCAATTTTGAATCCAATTAGCTAGCTCTCCATGGATCTCATGCGACCTAACTTCCATAACTAGCCTGCCATGCGGGACCTTGTCACAGGCCTTATAAATTCCATCTAGACAACATCCACTGGCCTATCCTAATCTATCCTCTTGGTTACCTCTTCGGAAAACTATAAACGATTTGTCAAGCTTGACTTCCCATGCACAAATCATGCTGACTATCCATAATCAGACCTTGACTATTCAAATGTTGGTTGATCTTGTCCCTCAGTATCCTGTCCTATAACTTGCTTCCCAGTGATATCAGGCTCATTGGCCTGTTGCAGGTTGCCATCCTGAAAATGCTCCTTTTTTTCCAGCACTGTCTTCTTTTAGTTCACCGATCTTCCATCTCCAACCCCATGGGTTCTTATCTTATTACATAACCTAGTGTGCAAGTTTCAAAAGTCTTATGAAAATCAAAATTTCCAGATAAGACTTCTCTGCAGATTTCCTTCCTTTGAAATATTCATGAAATTTGAGTTTTTAACAATTGAGGATATTGAAACTATTATTATATTCCTGATTTATTAATTGAATTTGAATCCTGACTGCTGTTGTGGGATTTGAACTCATGTTACCATACTGTTAACCTGGGCCTCTAGCTTATTAGTTCAGTGACCTTATCACTACACCAATGTCTCTTCTACTCTCAAGTTAAATATAACCCTAACAAAATTCAACCTAAAACTCCTTATGTACCCAAGCGAGTGAAACAGACTTGTGATTGCTGGAGATCTGAAATAAAACAGAAATTGCTGGAGGAAGTCAGAACTGTGATGTTGTTTTACGGTGAAATACAACCAACAACCTGTATTGTTGTGCTGTGTAATGGAGTGTACCCACACTCTCTGAGAAGAGGCCATTAGTGTTTTCCAGAGAAAAAGCAGGCCGCAGCACTCTCTTACATGAGCCTTGGGATCCTCAGTTTGTTGAAGTAGGAGAGAGGAGCTATAATGTCAGATTTCTGGTGGGCATGAATTTTCCAGGCAGTTGCAAGTTGACTTACTCTCACCACTGCAGCAACCTCCTCCATATTGACATCCTGCTCAGCGCTAGTGCTGCCATTTTCCTGAGAGCAATGCCCGGCTGCTTGTCTGTTACCCTTTCAAATCACAATGAGGCCCGATGTGCCCAAGGTGAACCCTGACTGGCAAGTACTCCTACTCGAATTCTGAGCTTTATTTACTTCAAATGTCATTCTAAAATATCCCAGAATGCTTGGAACAAATGTTGGGAGATTAATGGTGGTCATTCCAAGAGGTTTAGCAAACTTTGGAAGTGGCAGGTCAGGCTATGGCAGCCGCCTTTTCCTTACTAGAGAGAAGCAGGATAAGAGATTTGAACACACTTGAAGGTTTACATGGATTAGAGTCACAGAGATGTACAGCACAGAAACAGACTCTTCAATCAAGTCATCCATGTCAACCATATATCCTATATAAATCTAGTCCCATTTGCCAGCATTTAGCCCATATCCCTCTAAATCCTTCCTATACATATACCCATCCAGGTGCCTTTTAAATGTTGTAATAGTACCAGCCTCCATCACTTCCTCTGACAGCTCATTCCATACACACCACCCTCTGCTTGAACAAGTTGCCCCTTAGGTCCCTTTTTTATCTTTCCTCGCTCATCTTAAATCTATGCCATCTAGTTTTGAATTCCCCCATCCCATGGAAAAGACATGGGAGATCCCATGTCTGTTTACCCCATCCATGCCCCTCTTGATCTTAATCATCAGTGACATGGAACCTCTCCCTAATCTCTAACATCTGACAGAAAGAGCACATCACTCTACTGAAAGCCATCTTTGCACCTTAACAATCTATAGACCCAGAAAATAGCACAGTCTTACTGCTTTAAAAACACTGCTTCAAACTAACTTAGTACCTTTGTTTTATACTTGTAAAGTTTAATCAAGTTTGTTAATTTCTATGGATAAAACTTATCAAAAGTTTGATTTATTGACTGTTATGAGGTCTGATCACATTTTGACAAATTTAGAAACATAGCACAATATAATGGAAGAGTACGTAGTGGAATTTAGTAGGTTGTATGCAAGCCTGCAGAAATTTCATTTGGAAATTCCTCAGCCTTGTGCTGGCATTTAAGTTACTGAACTGTGCCAAAGTATCAATAATAGACAGACTTCTAGTTTTGGCAGGAGTTACGCTATAGATATGAGAACAAATATCAGAAGCAATGAAACTGTTCCTAGGAAAGCATTCCTTCTCAGCAATACTTGTTGCACAGATGAGCAATCAATGTTATGACAGAAAATGAGTGATACAATGTTAACAAATTGGCAAGATGGTCTAGATATAAGTCGCAGGTGACAGTACAAAAGGTGAACTGAAACTAATAGAAATGGGCCAGAATACTATTGATAATTTTAGAAGGAAAGAGAAATTGGGATTTACAATAAGTAAATGAAGCCCAGAAATGTGGAGGGTGTGGTCAATCAATGCCTCAGCATTCAAAGTACCACCACGCCAATGATTCTTGCAAATAGTTGCAAATTTCAAAAGTATTCAAACCCAAACATGAAGCTGGAGATTTGGAGAAAGAAGTTGGAGAATCAGATCAAAGAGAGAGCATTGTATTGGTCAGTCAATAAGCGTGGCAGTCTTTCAACTGTTCAGTATTGGACAATGGATGCACATCTACTGTATAAGTTTTAGGAGTCTTATATAATTTAAACTCAAATCCCAATATTAATGTGTTCTTTTGAGACTTTAACCAATAATGCAACATAAGACAATGTGATACAGGAACTCCGGTAAGTTTACTTGGGTTATGAGTATAACTTATAAAGCAGGGTAGTGATTTTCTTGTGTTCCAGTTCAGCTTAGATGCCAGTCAAGTCTCAGTTTCTCAATCTCTCTCCAATGCCTCGAGAGCCTTCCACTCCTGATTGGAAGTAAGATAACTTCAAAATTTCAAGCACATTTAACACCAAAGGCTGTTGTTTAACCCTTTCCAAGCCACAACCTACAGCATGATCAATTAAGCCATTATATTTGGATTGACCTGGATTACGTCAGATTTGTTGCTAATTGGATTAATGGGCTCATGATCAATCTCTAATTGGCTTTTTAAGGGTGATGGACATCAACTACCTCCTTTCTGGTTTCTTATCCGTAGGCCTCCTTTTCAATCATTTTTGACATTGTCACTTAATGAATCTTTACTACGATAGGAGACTAGTTTGAATGCTCGCAACCTCTTGTTAAAGAAGAAGAGGGGCATTTTCAAAAAATGAATCCAAATATTGGTATTCTTGAGTCCATGTCTCAATTCTCACTTTTGTTGGAGTTCCAATTAAATCAGATACTTATCACTAACAGTTTTTTTTCCTGAGAGTCATTTGTTCTAATTATTCCTATTTTTGCTGTGTTTGAATGCTTAGAAGCAGTCCATGTTCTCCTTTGTGTAAAAACTCAGATTAGTAAGTATACAAATCTCTACACATTGTTAGGAATACTAATGTCAGCATCCTTGAAGGAGTCAATAGCATGAGCATCAAGGCCACGATCATCTGAAATGTACACTGCTGAGCCAGCTACTTGTTTAGGATGCCTGAATTCCAACTGCCAAAGGAAATCTTCACCCACCTTATGGAAGGCACTGGAATGAGAGGAAGATGAAAGTAGTGTTTTAGAGACTCCTGAAGGCTTTCTTGAAGGACTGAAACATAGATGTCAACACATGGGAGATCTTTCTTCAGAGGAATCTGACTTCAAGGAAACTCCTCTACATAAATCTTTAAGAAAGTCTTTCAGCAGAAGAAGGTACAGAAATGGAACTGGAGAAAGGAATGCCAGTGATCTCAAGGGCTGAAGATCAATTTGACCTGCAGGCATCTGACGAGTATGTGGTCAGTGATCAGGTTCTTCAGCCACAGAACCCATGACCAGTGACTCACAATTTCTTACATGGACATTCAGACTCAATAAGTGAGTGACTGCCAATGATGATGATACAAGGTATACTCAATCTGAAGAATTATAGAATTATGAACTGACCTCTGATACAAAGTTTACATTTCGTCAAATGCTGTACTCTAACTCATCAAAAAAGGACACAACTGTGGTTAGGATTTCTCGGTAAGAGCTACCTCTTACTTATTCAACATCGGAAGAATAGACACATAAGCTAAATAGAGGCCACACACAAGTAACCCCGAAAGCATCTGGTTGTTGTCTTCACACAATTTACAAGCCTATAGTGTAGTTCTTTGTCAAATGAAGCTAAATAGAGTCACATGATGCTATAGTACCAAGATCTGCATTGGCTGTACTTATGCAGAATAACACAACATTAGATTGTTTAATGGAAATACTTTATTCTGTGATCATAACTAAATTATATTAATCATAAAATGTTAGTTTCCCTACTGATCCTACAACTGTGCATGGAATAAACTGGCAAAAACACCACCTAGACACTGAGCGAAAAGAATCAGGACAGAGTTAGGAATTTAAGAGTTCCATCATTTCAGATTTGGAGATGGGATTACTGTACAATAAAATCTTTGAAAAGGCTAGTTATTCCTTGCAAAAGAACCTGAATTAATAATTTTATTAACACAGATGTAGCCTGCAGTGAAATACTCTTGTTCTTAAGATGATGAAGGAAGTGCGGATGAAATTGAAGATCTGAAAACAACAAAGCTATTGGATTTGGAACATCTATGCATTTGCAAATTACACAATTAGGACTTTGTTGTGTTCATTTACTGGAACATGGGAGGGCATGTCTGACCATTTGATTGAATTTTTAAAGAGACGATGAGGTGCGTAGGTCAATACACTTGATGCAGTCTACTTGTATTTCAGCAAAGTTTTTTTGTAAGGTTCTGCATGAGAGAATTATAGTGAAGATCAGAGTCTTTAGGATCCAAAGATACTTGGCTAATTAGACCTAAAATTGACTGAGTGGCAGGAAGCAGGAATGACGGTCAAGGAATTCTTTTGTAACTGAAAACTTTATTCAGTGGAGTTCTGCAGGGATCCGTATTGGGTCCTTTGCTGTTTGTGATGTATACATAAATGACTTAGACTTGAATGTAGGAGAGTTGAGCAGTAAATGCACAGAGGATACGAAAATTGGTGAGGTGACAAAAAATGAGGAAGATAGCATTAGATCAGAGGACAATACAGACAGGATGATCAGTGGCAAATGGAATTCAATCTAGATAAGTGTGAGGTGATGCACTTGGGCAGGACAAAGAAGGCAAGGGAATATGTGATGAAATGTTGAATTCTGGAAAGCACTAAAGATTGGAGCAACCTTGGTGTATATGCCCACCAGTCCATTAAGGTAGCAGGAAATATTGATACAGTAGTTAAGAAGGCATATGAATACTTTTAATTATTAGCTAAGGTATAGAGTTCAAGAACAAGGACTTTATGCTGGAACTATAGGGAACATTGATTAGACCACAACATGAGAACTGTGTGCAGTTCTTGAATCTGTATTTTAAGAGGGATATGATTGCATTGGAGAGGGCGCAGGGAAAATTTACCAAATTGTTGCCTGGGCTGGAGAGTTTTAGTTATGAAGCATGATTGGATAAACTGGGATTATATTCCTCAGAGCAGAGAAGACTGAAGGGGTAACATCCCCTTTAAATCTCCCACACCTTGTCTTAAGTCTATTCATCCTGGTCATTGATCCCTCCCAAAAGAGAGAAATTCTTTCCTGTCTACACCAAGTATGTCCCTCATTATTTTATTCATCTCAATCATGTCCCCTTTAATTTCCCCTGCTCTAAGGAAAATGACCCTAGTCTGTCAAATCTGTCTTCATAACAAACACTTTCAGAAAGGCAACCTTTAACTAGTGGAATGCCAAGGAATCAGTGCTGGGGGCCACAATTATTTATAATATAAGGCCATAGGTTTTTCAAAGCACAGACAAAGGGTCTTTTGCCCATCCTTTGTTGGACTTGAAAAGTTCGTAGAAAAGCCGCCTTGAGCCACTCCAGTCAATGTGGTGTAGGCAAACCTACAATGCCATTTTGGAGGGAGTTCCAGAAATGAGTGCTCGCAACACTGAAGGAATGGTAATCTATTTCCAAGTCAGGCTGATGAGTGGCTTGGAGGGGGACTTGCAAGTGATAGTGTTCCCATGTATCTGATGCTGTCATCCTTCTAGAATGTTGTCATTGAGAGTTTGGAAAGGTGCTGTTGAAAGAGTCTTTGTTCCCTTATCTGAGAAAAGATACACTGGCACTTCTGAAGATTTCCTATATTGATCCTGGCTGTGGAGGGATTATCTTTTGAAGAGAGGTTAAGTACGTTGAGCCTTTACTCATTAAAGTTTAGAAGATTCAGAAGATTTTTAGGGGGCTAGACATTGTAGATTCATAAAGGTTGTTTCCCCTTGTGAGAGAATCTTGGATCAGAGGACATAATCTCAGGGTAAGGAGTCCCCCGTTAGGTCAGAGATGAAGAATTTCTTCTCTCTGATGCTTGGGACATTGTGAAATTCTTCACCATGGAGGACTGTAATGATTGGGTTGTTAGTTGAGATAGGCATATTTGTAATAAATTAGGGATTCAGAGTTATGGGGAAAAGGCAGGAAAGTAGAGTTGTGGATTTTCAGATCAGCTATCATCTAATTGAATGGCTGTGGTGACTCAATGGATTGAATGGGCTTCTTCTGTTCCTACATCTTCTGATCTTGTAGCTCTTATGCACAGGAGGTGAAAACTATTGTGAACCTTCTCCAAGATAACGAAGTGTGGAGCTTGATGAACACAGCAGGCCAAGCAGCATCTCAGGAGCACAAAAACGTCAGCTTTTGTGCTCCTGAGATGCTGCTTGGCCTGCTGTGTTCATCCAGCTCCACACTTCGTTCTCTCAGATTCTCCAGCATCTGCAGTTCCCATCTTCTCTTATCTGTGAACTTTCTCCAATTGTCTTTTATCAGAGGCTGAGTGAAAGATACAGAACTGATGGGAAAGAGAGCAATGAAAACTGGACACATTTCCTTCAAGTAACTTAAGACAGGATTTTTCTGTTCAACCGGTTTCATATCCAGGAGTCACCTTTACAAACCAATCTTGCAGAAATGCTGGATGAATGTTGTGTTTGCTGAGGCTGTGGCAGGAGTTAATATCTGAAATGAACTGTCACTGGTGAATAGAATCTAAGTGAAACACTCACTCACTAAGAGTTATGAACAGAAATAAGCCAGTCTGGGAATCTGGAGTATCTAGACTGCATCTTTCTGATTCTGATTCAAAGCAGAGAGAAACACAGAGAGGCCAGTGAAGCCTCGATCTACTCTGTCTTTTAAGTTGTTCTGTGCTGCAACCACAGGTTTCATGTCAAATCAGTTCTAACTATGAGAGAAATGTCTTAGAGTCTCAGGTCTGAGGGATAGTGCAGATGCTGAGATTTTTCCTCCAGCCACTGTTGCTCCTGTCAGATCTTCAAAGAAAGAGAAGGCAGCTCCCTGGCCCACAGTAATTACTCCCAAGTGAAGCAATCAGATCCTTAGAGTTGTGGCAGGTTGTAAGGCTGCAAGGGGGTAATGATAAAGTGATCACGCCTTGGCAGCAACATGGAGATGCTTCAGGCCCACATCAGGGTCAGGAAAGCGATGGAGAGAGGCTTCCTGGTGCAGTGAAAAGGGACAGAGCACCTCTGATAATTGCAAGATCACTATGAAGGAAATGCAGGAAAAAGTGGGAAAAAATATGGAATAACCAACAAACTGGAAACAATGTGAAGAAAACAGCAGCCAAGAAATATCCAGTCAGAAAAGCAGCAACATTGAAAAAATGTGGCATAAGTGGGAGGAAGAAGGTGGCATGCAAGAAACTTCCTTCCCATGAGAAACTGGGAAAAACACTGGCCAAAACAATGTCAAAACCAGCAAAGACCAAGAACACAACAGGTCAAGCAGCATCAAAGGAGCAGGAAAGCTGACATTCCAGCTCGAGACCCTTCTTCATAAATCTTTATAATAGGAAGTGATCCCACTCTAAAAGAGAAGCAGAAATAGTAAGACATGTATATAAATTTGCATTAGTCACTTAATCTGGCAGGATTAGTAGACAGAGTTGTTGGTAAAGCGTAAGGATCCAAAGGTTTATGAAGAAGGGTCTCAACTGGAAATGTCACGTTTCCTGCTCTCTGATGCTGCTTGGCCTGTTGTGTTCATCCAGCTCTGAGTGTTATCTCAGATTCTCCAGCATCGGCAGTTCCTACTGTCTCTCAAAGACCAAGAATGCTTTCTTTATGTTACGTTTAACTTTTCTTGTTTAGCCATGGTTGTTCCCCCACATTCCCACTGCCCCCACCCCCAAACTCACAATCCTTCTTCCTCTCTGGAATACATCCTAGTTAGGAGGAACTGAATATTTCCTTAAACGTTTGCCACTGCTCATCAACTATCCTGCCTTTTAGTTTGCCTGTCCAGTCCATTAGTCCATCTGTCCTCAAAACTGTGTATTGCCACTGCTTAACTCCAGAACATTAGCGTGACATTCCAGTTGATCATCCTTAAAATGAATTTGAAATTCTAACATACTATGATCACTGTTCCCGACTGGATCCTTGACTATGATGTCGTTAATTAATCTAACCAAATCACACAATACCAACCCCAGAATAGCTGGTATTCTGGTTGGTTCCCCAGCATATTGCTCCAACCTCTAATACATTCAAATAATTCTCCCTTGAGGCAACCCATGCCAATTTGATTAGTCCAGTCTATGTGCATATTAAAATTAGGTCGAATATTACAGGACCATATTGAAAAGCTGCGGGTTTGTGGGAGCTCTTGTCTTTGAAACTGGGTTTTCTGGAGACCAACGCAAATCCTCGAGCCTCCAAGACTTAGGCTGCCCCATGATGCAGTAAGGCGCCATCTGGAAGCAAGGGCTGAGCGATGGCAGGTTATTTACCCAGACCTCCTCGCGTTGCGGAAAGGCCCCTCCGCACTCGCCGGTGAGCGGAGCTGATGACTGAGGCGCAGAAACGGGCTGTGCTCTGAGCATGCTCAATGTCAGTTGTAGGAACACCTTAAGGAGGAGCGCATGGTTTAGGTAGCGGCGAAAAGGGAAACCAATGCACTGGAGTCTGGCATCTTTATGAACCCCATGGAGGCCTGGGCCATGATTGAGAGCCACAGGCCCTGTACGTATCTCACAGGCGCAGGATCACTGAGGAGTCAAAGTGAATTAGGGAGCCAGGGCTTCCTCCCCTCCGAAAGCCCGGGTTACCCAGGCAACCTGACCCCAACCCCCACAAACCAGACCTTCTACCTATCTTCTTTTCTCTCCATCTTCGGTCCGCCTCCCCCTCTCTCCCTATTTATTCCAGTTCCCTCTCCCCATCCCCATCTGTAATGAAGGGTCTAAGCCCGAAACGTCAGCTTTTTGTGCTCTTAAGATGCTGCTTGGCCTGCTGTGTTCATCCAGCTCCACACTTTGTTCTCTTGACATCACATGGTCTACGATTAAACCCCACCCACTGAGTTCTCCAATTTCAAAGACCCTTCCAGCCACCAACCAAACTCATCCCTCCCATCGATCTCTCAGGTCGCAGCTACCACCAGTGTCCCTTACTCCCACATCCAGTCCTGAAGAAGGATAATACCCAAAACGTTGACTGCTGCTTGTTGTGTTCTTTCAGCTTCCTGTTTGTCTACCCTGTGAATATATGCTATGTTGGTGAGGGAACTGGCTGTGGGCGGGGCTGAAGAGTCTCGGGGAGATCATTGTTGAGTCATAGGAAATTAAACTATTTCCCACTATTGGCAATAGGCATCAACTCTTGTGAGAGGAGAAAAATTTTAAAGGGACCCAAGCGGTGACATTTTCACACAGACAACAAAATGTGAGGCTGGATGAACACAGCAGGCCAAGCAGCATCTCAGGAGCACAAAAGCTGACATTTCGGGCCTAGACCCTTCATCTGATGAAGATGCTGCTTGGCCTGCTGTGTTCATCCAGCCTCACATTTTGTTGTCTTGGATTCTCCAGCATCTGCAGTTCCCATTATCTCTGATACATTTTCACACAGAGGTGGTTTGTATGTGGAATGACCTGCTAGAGAAAGTTGTGGGTACAGCTACAAAATTAAAAAGATATTTGGACAGGTACATGAATAGGAAAGGTTTAGAGGGATATGGGCCAAATGCAGGCAAATGGAACCAGTTTAGTTGGGGAACCTTGATCAACATGGAGAGTTGGACTGAAGGGTCTGGTTCTGTGCTGCACAACTCTATAAGCCCGTGCATGATGACAGGATTAACCTTGTCCCTAACCTTCATCCTCATGATTCTGACTGCTCATTTATCGAAATGTGGAACTCTTGTTCTGATGGTGACATCCCATTTGCCCAGTTATTCCTCTATAATCAGCCATTGAATTGTTTGTGCATTCTGTAATGATCTGCCATTATTGTAACAAATGTTGAAATGTTTGCTCGAAATCCACAGGGTTTCATTTGTTTACAAATGGAAGAGGTCCATTTTCTTCCTGGAGTTTCACAAGATCAGATTTCCAAATAAGACAGAGTTTGAGCCCTTGAGGGCAAGCCAGATTCAACCCTGCTTCAATCCTCCCCTCATTTATCCCAAATGTTTGGAAGGTCTGCTGCAACAGTTCAGTCCTCCAGGCCTGTCCCATCTTTCTTTTGGCCCAAACCCACCATTAATCACCTAGGTGGCATGAACGGAATATGCACAGTGTATGCTGAAGCGAGTCAAAGTTCGCAGCAGTTTAAAAACCTGTGAGCAAGTAGATTTGGAGTTGTATTAAAATCTAATGCAGGCTTTGAACACCAAATAACAACTACCCCTTCCAGTTGGTGCCAGGTTTTGAACATTGGTGACTGTCTTCCCGTGAATGGCCCTTGTTCTGGGGACTCCTGCTAGAGGGCTCATGTGCACTAGCCATTTTTATAAAGGGAGGAGGAAGTTCTAAGAAAGGGTCACTAGACCTGAAACGTTAACTCTGATTTCACAGATGCTGCCAGACCGGCTGAGCTTTTCCAGAAACTTCTGTTTTGTTTATAAAGGGCAATGTGCTGTATGCCATCTTTATTATGGGCAATGTACTGGAGGAGTTCAGAATCATTACCTATCTCTGGAGTAGGTAGGACTTGAACTCCAGTTCTGTAAAAGGGTCACTGTACCCAGAGTGTTAACTCTGTTTCTATCCGCAGATGCTGACAGACATGCTCAGTCTTTTCCAGCAATTTCTGTTTTTGTTTCTGGTTTCCAGCATTCGCAGTTCTTTGTATTTTGTTGAACTCAGGTTTCCTAGTTCAGAGATAGGGACACTATCACTGCACAACAAGGGCCTTCCGTGGCCTTGTATTTTAAGGTATTTCAAGTGCCTATCTAAAAAATTCTGAAATGACTGTTGGGTACTGAGCCAAGAGTCCAGATAGCCACAACTCATTTTTCTCTCTAAAATCCCCTGTAATACCCCTGCTCCTTAACTTAAAACCATGCTCTTGGTTATTGACCCTTCGACTAAGGGAAAGGTTTCTCCGTATTTGCCATTTCTATGTACCTCAAACATTACATACAACAATCAAATCCCTCTCAGCCTTCTTGGCTCTAAGGAAAACCAATCTAATCTCATCATAACTGAATTGCTCCAGCCCAGGCAACATCTAGGGAATCTGTTTTGCACCCTCTCTAGTGCAGTCAAGTCTTGCCTAAAGTGTGGTGACCAGAACTGCACTCAGTACTTCATCTGGACTAATGAACGTTTTACACAGCTCTATTATAACCTCCTAGATTTTCTATTCAATGTCTTGAATAATAAAAGCAACTATCCTATATGCCTACTTTATCACCTTATGTACCTGTCCTTTCGCCTTCAAGATCAACGGGCATGCCACCAAGGTCCCTCTGATCATCTGTACTTCCTAGCATTCAACATGTTCCTTGCCCAATTAGTCCTCCTAAAATACATCACCGCGCACTTTTCAGGTTTAAATCCTAACTGTCATTGTTAAGGCCATCTGACTAGCCTGTCTATATTGCCCTGTACCCTAAGGCTTTCCTCATTGCTACTCACCAATTTTTGTATCAACTGTGAATTTAGTTATCATTTCTTTATTCATTGACGGGATGAGGGTGTCGCTGGCTAGGCCAGCATTTCTTGCCCATCCCTAAATGCCCAGAGTGGAAAGATGTTTGGAGAGAGTGCAACAATGAAATAATTGTTCTAGGGATCAGACATTAAGGTTATGAAACTAGATTTTTAGAAAAAGGCTAGGACTGCTTTCCTTGTTGAAAAGGTACAATAAACTCTTCTCACTCGTGAAAGGTTCAAGACCAACGTAGTACAGATTTAAACAAATTGGCAAAATAAGCAATAGTGATATGAGGAAAACCTGAGCAGTGAGAGTCTAGCACATCTGCTGGAGTTTCTTTTATTCATTCACTGGTTAAGGCCAGCATTTATTGCCCATCCCTAATTGCCCAGAGAGTAGCTATGAGTCAACAAGGGTTGACAATGGCCTAGTGGTATTGTTGATAGACTGTTAATCCAGAGACCCAGATAACATTCTGGTGACCCGGGTTCGAATCCCACCATAGCAAATGGTGGAATTTGAATTTAATAAATATCTGAAATTAAGAGTCTAATAATGAACATGAATCCATTGCCAATTGTCGGAAAAACCCATTTAATTCACTAATATCCTTCAGGGAAGCAAACTGTCATTTGACCTATATGTCACTCCAGACCCACAGCAATGTGGTTTTATTTATTCATTAATGGAATGAGAATGTCGCTGGCCAGGCAGCATTTATTGCCCCATCCCTAATTGCCCAGAGGGCAGTTGAGAGTCAATCACATTCCTTTCCTTCCCAAAAGGACATTTGTGACCCTAATGGGTTTGTCCGACAATGGATTAGTGGTGATCGTTAGATTCTTAATTCCAGATATTTTATTCAATTCAAATTCCACCATCTGTCATGGTTTGAAACAACATCCCCAGAACATTGCCTGGGTCTCTGGATTAACAATCCAGCAAGAATACCATGAGGCCACTGCCTCCCCCTTTGGTTCAACCAATGGATTCCAAACAGAGTCAGGATGTTATCAGAAAATTAAGTATTACACAGAGCAAACAGGAGAATAGCACAAGGGAAATGCTCATTTGGAGAGCGAGCTTCAACACAATGGGGTGAATGGCCTCCTTCCTCACTTTAATGATTTTATGCTTCATTCAACCCACTGTGCAAGCTTTCTGTAAGAGCAGCTCACCAAATTCCACTCCTCTGCCTTTCTCCCCACACCCTGTAAATGATTAAAGTTAAGATTGTAGAGTCATAGAGATGTATGGCACTGAAACAGAACCTCTGGTCCAACTCGTCCATGCTGACCAGATATCCTAAATTAATATAGTCCCTTTGACAGCATGTGGCCCATATTCCTCTAAACCCTTCCTATTCATATACCCGTGCAGATGCCTTTCAGATGTTGTAATTGTACCAGCCTTCATCATTTCCTCTGGCAGCTCATTCCATACATGCACCATCCTGTGTGTGAAAATGTTGCACCTTAGGTGCACCCTGTGTTAAATTTTTGCCCTCTCACCTGAAACTTATACCCTCTAGTTTTGCACTCTCCCCACCTTGGGGAAAAGAGCTTGTCTATTTACCCTATCCATGCCTTTCATGATTTTATAAACCTTATAACATTGTCCCTCAACCTGGGATGCTCTAGGGAAAATAACCCCAGTCTATTCAGCCTCTCCCTATTAGCGCAAAACCCTCCAACCCTGGCAACATCTTTATAAATCTTTTCTGTACCCTTTCAAGTTTCACAACATCCTTCCTATAGCAGGGAGAGCAGAATGGCACACAGTATTCTAAAAACAGCCTAATTCATGTCCTGGTCAACCGCAACATGATCTCTCAAATCCTATACTCAATGCAGTGACCAACAAAAGCAAGCATACCAAACGCCTTCTTCATTATTCTATTGACCTATGAGTTCACTTTCAAGGTACTATGAGCATGCACTCTGAGGTCTGTTTGTTCAGCAACATTCCCAGAACCTTACTATTAAATGTGTAAGTCCTGCCCTGATTTGCCTTTCCAAAATGCAGCACTGCAAATGTTCAAGGCTTTTGAAAAGATTTGTATCTAAATTAAACTCCATCTGCCACTCCCTGGCCCATTGTCCTATCCGATCAAGATCCCATTGTACTGTGCAGTAACCTTCTTCGCTGTCCACTACCCCATGAATTTTGGTGTCATGTGCAGACTTATTAACCACAACTCCTATTTTCACATCCAAATCATTTGTATGAATGACGAAAAGCAGGGGACCAAACACCAATCCTTGTGGCACGCCACTGGTCATGGGCATCTAGCTGAATTACAACCCTCCACCACTTCCCTCTGTTTAGTACGTTTCAGCCTGTTCTGTATCCAAATAGATAGCTCTCCCTCTATTTCATATGATCTAACCTTGCTAACCATTCTACCATGAGGAACCTTGTTGAACACCATATTGGATACAACATAGATCACGTCCACCACTCTGCCTTTATCAATCCTCTTTGTTCCTTCTTCAAAAAATTCAATCAACTTCATAAGACACGATTTTCCATGCATAAACCCATGTTGACTATCACAAATCAGTCATTGCCTTTCCAAATATGTTTAAATCCTGTCCCTCAGGATTACTTCCAGCAATTTGTCCACCACCAATGTCAGGTTCACTGGTCTATTGTTCCCTGGCTTTTCCTTGCCACCTTTCTTAAATAGTGACACAACGTTAGACATCATCCACTCTTCTAGCACCTCTCCTGTGCCTACTGATGATACAAATATCTCAACAAGGGACCCAGCAATCTCTTCCCTAGCTTCCCACAGAGTTCTAAGGTACACCTGATCAGGTTCTGGGGATTTATCCACCTTTTTGCATTTTAAAATGTCCGGCACCACTACCTCTGCAACGTGAACATTTTTCAAGATGTCGCTATTTATTTCCCCGTGCCCTTTATCTTCCATATTCTTCTCCACAGTAAACCCTGATGCAAATTACTCATTTAGCATTTCCCCCATGTCCATACATAGGTGGCCTTGCTCATCTTTAAGGGGCCCAATTCAATCCTCAGTTACCATTTTGTCCTTGATGTATTTGTAGAATCCATGTGGATTCTTCTTAACCCTATTTGCCAAAGCTATCTCATGTCCCCTATTGGCCCTCCTGATTTCTCTCTTAAGTATGCTCCCATTGCCTTTACACACTTCTAGGGATTCATTCCATCCCTGTTGTCTATACCTGACATATGCTTCCTTCTTATCCTTGACTAAACTCTCAATTCTTGTAGTCATCCAGCATTCCCTACACCTAGCAGCCTTACCCTTCACCCTAACAGGAACGTACTTTCTCTGGACCCTCATTATCTCATTTTTGAAGCATAATCCAATCTTTTAGAAAGCTATAATTGAAGCTGCCTCCGCGACATTGTCAGACTGTACCTTCCATATTGTAACCACTCACTGAACAGAGAAATAAAGCATTTTTCTAGTCGCTATTTCTTCTTTTGGGAAATGCCTTAAATCTGTTCTCAGTCCTACCACTCATGAGATCCTTTTCTTCCTGACTACTCTGCATAGGCCTTTCTGGTTTGCCATTTAGCATGATGCTAGTGCCATACCATATGACAGGGTGGTGAAGGCCGATCTGAAACCGGGTCTTCATTTCCACGAGGTCTGTGCATCATTGTTCCAATCAACACTGTCATAGCATGGTGCATCTGTGATGGGTGGACTGGTGAGTATCAGGCCCTGCTTTTGCAGGCTCAGTCTGGCAGATATGCCTTTCAGAACTCTACCAGGTACTTCAATAATAGCTCTACTGACTCTCTGTTCATGATGGGCATTAAGTCTTCTGGTCAAGAGTACTTTCCATGCTGTTGCCACCCACGATGATTCTTCCAAGTGATTTTCAACAAGGAGAATGGATTAATCAAGCAAGGAAGAGCAATCAGCAGTTCTCCCTACCCATGTTTGACTGGGTGTCCTGACATTCCCTGTGGTCCAGTCAAAATTGGAGGTGAGGACAGTAAAGAAGGCTACCTCAGAGTACAACAGGGTCTTGATTAGATGAGCCAATGGGCCGAAGAGCGGAAGTTGGAGTTTAATTTAGATAAATCTGAGGTTCTGCACTTTGGAAACGCAAATCAGGGCAGGACTTATACACTTGATGGTAAAGTCCTGGGGAATGTTGCTGAACAGAGACCTTGGAGTGCACTTTCACTGTTCCTTAAAAGTGGAGTCACAGGTAGATAAGATATGGGAGATGTTTCAGCTGACAAGACATTGGTTAGGCCATTTTCAGAACACTGCATTCAAATCTGTTCTCCCTGCTATAGGAAAAATGCTGTGAAACTTGAAAGGGCTCAGAAAAGATTGACAAGGATATTGCCAGGGTTGGAGAATTGAGCTATAGGGAGGGAATAGATAGGCCTGGAGTGTTGGAAACTAAGGGATGATCTTATAGAGGCTTATAAGATCATGAGGAGCAGGGAATGGATAAATAGACAAGTTCAGAGGAAGGGGAGGAGCCTGGTACACATTTAAAAGGCATCTGGACGGGTATATGAATAGGAAGGGTTTAGAGGGATATTGGCCAAATGTTGACAAATAGAACTTGATTAATTTAAGATATCTGGCCAGCATGGATGATTTGGACTGAAGGGTCTGTTTCTCTATGGCTCTCTGACAAATTCTTTGCTGACATTCTTACTGACTTGCACATTTTCACTGTAACACCTCTATTGTGAAATCAAATTATCAAGGAACAACAGACAAAACAGTGAAACAATTGACAGAAAAAAATCAACAAAAGCTTCATCAATCAATGCTGATATAGATGCGATTTGGAGGTCACTGTTCAACTGTTTATGGTCCAATGGTAGCAACATTTGGTAAACACATATTTCTCTCTTGTCATTTCATTGTTATGATAGAATCATAGAGCTGAACAGCATGAAAATAATTCTTCAGTGCTTGAAGTAGAGTCACAGGTAGACAGGATAGTGAAGAAGGCATTTGGTATGCTTGCCTTTATTAGCCAATGCATTGAATATCGGAGTTGGGAGATCATGTTGCACTGTAAAGGACATTGGTTTGGACACTATTGGAATATTGTGTTCAGTTCTGGTCTTCCTGCTATAGGAAGAATGTTGTGAAATTTGAAATGATGCAGAAAAGATTTACAAGCATGATGCCAAAGGCTGGAAAGACAACTCAGTAGTCCCTGTTCCCAGGGTTTGCTGAAATGATCCTTTTGGCTTGGCAGGGCAAGCCTCTCAGCTGTACTGAAGAACTACAGAAGTTCAACCAGGTGAACTGCAGTGGCTCAAGAGGGTACCTTGCAGCCACCAACTCAAGGACAATTAGTGATGGGCAGCAAGTGCTGGTCTGGATAGTGTCCTGAAAGATTACACTCTTAAGATATTATTGGAGTCCAGAGAAACCTGGTCACAGACAAGATCACTGAAGAATGGCTAGCAGCCAGCATGACTTCCCCTCACAGGACCAACCCCATCTTTCACCTAGAAAAAAAAGTCCTGCTGAGAACTGGTCTAAAATTTCCCAGAATTTAACAGAATAAGATGTAATCTGATCAGAACATCTGACATTTTATTAAAGGGGTCTGACAAGATGGATGCTGTTTCCATTGGCTTTGGAATCTCAAATACAGGGTCACAGTCTCAGGATAAACAGTTAACTATTGAAGATTGACAGGAACAGAAATTTGCTCAATTAGAGTTACAAATCTCCAGAATGCTATATCCCACAGGGCTTTGGCTACACAGTTGTTCAGTATGTGTAAGTTGAAGATCTGAAGGTTTTTGTGTTGAAGAGAATCAAGCAATATGTGTAGGTGGTCTAGTTGAGGCTGATTAGCTAAGTTCTCATTGGACCAAATGACCTGCTCTTATTTTAATATTCATTACATCTCAGTGGTTCTCCTTCTGTTGCTGAGTTCAAATCTTCTTGACCAGAACAGAAACCCTGTTTTCAACCTAATCTATAGATCACAAATCACAACTGACAGTTAAATCTAACACAAATATTTACAGACATAGATAAATGTTCCAGTGTTATTCAGCAGCTCAACACTAATGAGGAGAACTATTCATTATTCCCTTTGATTCATTTTAACAATAATGAGGACCACTTACAGCAAGGACTGGTCTCCAAGATTATAAATTGCTGATTTTATCTACGAGCTATTTTAATATCTGATCAGCTTTGATTGGCCTAGCTATCAAATAACTCAAGATGACTTGTGATGACAAGCATTCAGAACTTATAAAGCTTGGGCCTCAAGTTATAGAACATATTTTCTACTGTCAATGTAGAGCTGCAGAATTGAACTGTGGCCTGTTTATTTATCATTTTGTGTTCAGAGCAATTTCTGAGCGTGTTTAAATGCAAGTGAAGATTTTGGGAGTAGGACATTCGCTCAGTGGTTAGTACTGACCACTGTAGTACTAACATCACCAGAGACCCAGGTTCGATTCTACCTTCGGGTGACTGTCTGTGTGGAGTTTGTACATTCTCCCTGTGTCTAGCATGGGTTTTCTCCGGGTGCTCCGGTTTCCTTCCACAGTCCAAAGATGTGCAGGTTAGGTGGATTGGCCATGCTAATTTGCCCATAGCATTCAGGCATGTGTAGGTTATAGGGGGATGGGTCTGGGTGGGATGCTCTAAGGTTCGGTGTGGACTTGTTGGGCCAAAGGGCCTGTTTCCATACTGTAGGGATTCTATGAATGAATTTTCAGGCTGGACAGCCTATTTACTCACGATTGATACATGCTGTGGGGCACACACTGAGACCAATAGGGTTGGCAGCATCAGAAATACACCCTAAATGTCAGAACTAATATGGCTCAGTCCTGGATGTGATTAACATTCGCATGCAATCACTTGTGCACTCACTGGTGTCTCAGGAGGTTGGTTGACTGAGCAAATCTCTTCCCACATGTGGAGCAAGCAAATACCTTCTCCTTGGTATGAGTTAGTTGGTGCCTCAGCAGAGTGGATTATTGAGTGAATCCGCTCCCACACTCAGAGCATACGAACCGTATTGCCTCAGAATGATGGGGGTGAACAGATCTTTTCTTCTTTTAAAGCTCTTTTCACAGTCTGAGCACTGAAAAAGGCCACTAATCCATGTGAATTAGTTGATGCGTCATGAGATAGGATAAGCAGGCAAATCGTTTCCCGCATGCAGAGCAGGTCAATGGCCTCTCTCCAGTGTGAATACCTTGCTTTACAGAGAGGTCACCAGATCTCTTGAATGCAGTCCCGCAATGAGAGCGTGTGAATGGTCTCTCATCAGTGTGAACATGCTGATGGCCCTGCAGTTCCTCAGAATTTTTATAGCACCCTTGCAGTCTGGGCATTCAAGAGGTCTCTCTTCACTGTGAACCCATTACTGCTGCTTCAGGTTGGACAGTTGATTAAACCCCTTCCCACACTCCGAGCAGGTGAATGGCTTCTCCCCAGTATGGCACAAAATCATTGTGAATGCACCGGTGCTCACTCAGCACGCAACAGCTTTTAAAGCTGTCTTCACAGTCAGAGCACTTAAACGCACTCTCACGGCAGTGTGAATGTGCTGGTGCCTCTGCAGGCCAGAAAAATTGGTACACCCCTTCCCACACACAGAGCAAGCGAATGGCCTCTCTCCTGTGCGAATGTGTTGGTGTGTCAGCAGGGTTGATGACTGAGTAAGTCCCTTTCCACATTTGGAGCAGGTGAACTGTCTCTCCCTGATATGAATGCACTGGTGTATCAACAGGCCAGTTGACTGAGTGAATCCCTTCCAACACATGGGACAGGTGAATGGCCTCTCTCCAGTGTGGGTGTGTCGATGGCTTTCCAACTCCACTGGATAATTGAATTCATTCTCACAGTCCCCACATTCACACAGTTTCTTCCTGGTGTGACTGCGCTTGTATTCTACAGGCCGGATGAATGGCTGAAGGCTCGTCCACAAACTCAGCACATGTTTAATTTCTCACTGCTGGGAACGGTGCTTTTTCCTTCCACTCAAAATCCAATGATCGACTTGATGGGGCCAAATGGCCTGCTTCCGAGCCCGATATCCAATGTCATTCTCTGCTTTACTTTCCCAAGATGGAGGGAACATGCAACATTGAACATTTGGATAGTCACTGTCTGATAAAATAGATATAAATAGTTCAGGTCTTAGAATTTGCCTACAAAGTGCAAGGTGGTTTGAGAGGGTTAGTTGCTGGATGGTTGAGTATTTCCAATGAGATCCCGGGGGTGGGGGGAGTTCCATCTCTTACCCTCGCAAGGGAATCCACCGTCCAGGCTCTGCTGAAGGGAACTCACCTCTGGGAACACACTCTGTGACCCCTGGGACTCCCTTCTGTCGCCCTCCCAGGCAATCCCTCTTCGAGAGAATCCTTCAGTCTCCACCCGCGACTCTTTTGAGGGTAATGTTCTGTATCTAACTGCCCAGGTGGCAGTGAAGGGTGGTGATTCCGCCGCCAACCGGAGTTTGTACGGGGCGCGGGGATTAACGCCAGTGGCTAGACCATACATCAGCCCTCCCTTGTGGCATAATAGTCACAATCGGTCCCCGGGGAACTAGCTCACTCTGACTGCCCACCCCAAGAGGTAGCTCCGGGCCGTCCTTTTTCCCAGGGATGAGCTATTCGACCCTTGGAGGCTGCTCTCGTCGTTCAGTATGATTTTGGCTGAGGTCTGGGTCCAGGGAATGGCTCTTGCTCTCTTCACCACTCCCACCCCAGGGAAATGTGATCTCAGGCGTTCCTCCTGTCACCCCCAGAGGCTTCTTTTATCCCACCGGCAGTTGGCGGTGGATAACCCCGTATTCCCTTACAAGGTTGCAAACGCTAGGCCTGCAATTTCTCATTCGGGGCTGGAAGCCTCCAGCAAAATCCCTCAATCTGCATCCGCCCCGTCCCCGGGACACATCCCTTTTCCTCCACGGAACCCGCAGCTCCACCCCCTCCCCTCATTTGGCCACACGGAGGTGTATCCGCATCGTGCTCCAGGCCCGCCCCTCATTCACCCCGAATGGTTGGAGGACGAGGCGAGTCTTGCTCGATCGCCCAGCCCTGCCTCTACTTCCTATTGGTCAGAAACTGCCGTCAATCAGCCGGGATAACAAAGTGTGGGGCTAGATGAACACGGCAGGCCAAGCAGCGTTTTAGGAGCGGGAAAGCTGTCGTTTCGGACCTGGACCCTTCATCAGAAATGGGGGAGAGGAAGAGGGTTCTGAAATAAATAGGGAGAGAGGTGGAGGCGGATCAAAGATGGATAGAGGGGAAGATAGGTGGAGAGGAGAGAGACTAGTTAAAGAGGTAAGGATGGAGCCAGTAAAGTAAGTGTAGGTGGGGAGGTAGGGAGGGGACAGGTCAGTCCACAGAGATCAAACAGGTCAAGGAGGCGGGATGAGGTTAGTAGGTAGGAAATGGGGGTGTGGCTTGAGGTGGGAGGAGGGATAGGTGAGAGGAAGAACAGGTTAGGGAGGTGGGGATGAGATGGGCTGGTTTAGGGATGCAGTAGGGGGGAGGGTAAATTTTGAAGCTTGTGAAATCCACGTTGATACCATTGAGCTGCAGGGTTCTCAAGCGGGATATGAGTTGCTGTTCCTGCAACCTTCGGGTGGCATCATTGTGGCACTGCAGGAGGCCCATGATGGACATGTCATCCAAGGAATGGGAGGGGGAGTTGAAATGGTTCGCGACTGGGAGGTGCAGTTGTTTATTGCGAACTGAGCGGAGGTGTTCTGCAAAGCGGTCCCCAAGCCTCCGCTTGGTTTCCCCGATGTACAGGAGTCCACAACAGGTACAGCGGACGCAGTATACCACATAGGTAGATGTGCAGGTGAACATTGCTTGATTTGGAAAGTCTTCTTGGGGCCTGGGATGGGGGTGGGGGGCTAGGTGTGGGGGCAGGTGTAGCACTTCCTGCGTTTGCAGAGAAAAGTGCTGGGTGTGGTGGGGCTGGAGGGGAGTGTCAGAGAGAGTGGCCCTCTCCCCTCCCCCTACTGCATTCCAAAACCAGCCCAGCTCATCCCCGCCTCCCTACCCTGTTCTTCCTCTCACCTATCCCCTCCTCCCACCTCAAGCCTCAACACCCTTTCCTACCTACTAACCTCATCCCACCCCCTTGACCTGTCCGTCCTCCATGGACTGACCTATCCTCTCCCTACCTCTCCACCTGCACTCACCTTTACTGGCTCCTTGCCTGCCTCTTTAACTTGTCTGTCTGCTCTCCACTAATCTTCTCTATCCATCTTTGATCCGCCTCCCCCTGTCTCCCTATTTATTTCAGAACCCTCTTCCCCTCCCCCATTTCTGATGAAGGGTCTAGGCCCGAAACATCAGCTTTCTTGCTCTACTAATAATATGTGGCCTGGGAGACGGTGACCCAGTGGGAACCGGTCCTTCAGAGGCTGGGGATATTGCCCTGGGTTTAGATCCCAGCAGCAGCCATTGCTTTCAGGAATGGTGCAAACAGAGCTCAATTCAAAGGTGATTGGGGATGTGCAACAAATCCTGGACTTTGTTTGTCAAGGAATAATACAACAGCCCTCAAAATGTGCATGAGATCTAACCAGCCAAACTGCAGCACATAATAGGAGATAATGAGGTGCAGAGCTGAATGAACGCAGCAGGCCTAGCAGCATCAGAGGAGCAGGAAGGCTTACATTTCGGGCCCAGACCCTTCTTCAGAAAACCTTACTGAAGAAGGGTCTAGGCCTGAAATATCAGCTTTCCTGTTCCTAAGATGCTGCTTGGCCTGTTGTGTTCATCCAGCTCTACACCTTGTTATCTCAGATTCTCCAGCATCTGCAGTTCCTACTTCTCTGATAAATAATTATGAACGTATTATTCCATCAGGATAACTGGGTGCTGGGGTTGTGTGTGGTATGTATATGTGTGTGGTGTTATTGTGACAGATTTGTCTTCCTAAATATTTGCTTCTTAAAATGACAGTTTTTACTACTGTAACGAGCAAAAACACTTTCGACATGTGCTATTTCCACCCTCATAATTTGAGAAATATTTTCCAAGACACCCAAAGTGAATTGTGAATCAACTTTAGCTTACAAAAGTTTACAGATTGCATTAGATCACAGAGAGTAGCTTATAATGATACTAGAAAAAGTGGTATGCCTGAGGATTCGGAGGTAATTATTCAAATTGGGAAACAGACAGAGCAGAAAGTAGGAGTAAATGGGTCATTCTCAGGATGGCAGGCCTGACCATTCGTTACCACATTTGGTGATTGGTTAGTTCACTTGGCTGGACAGGTAGTTTGTGATGCAGAGTGAAGCCAACAGCATGGGTTCAATTCCTGCACCAGGTAAAGTTACCTTGTAGATTGCACCTTCCCAATCTTGCCCTTTGCCTGGGGTTAACGCAGGTTATCGCAAGTTAAACCACCATGAGCCGTATCTTTCCAGTGGGGGAGCATCCGTTTTGTCCTCTGGCAACTTTTTTCCTGAAAAGGTAGAATAAAGCCAGCTTCTAAGCCATTTACAATCTATAGAAATGGTGGGACCAATTGTATTCTCTAATTTGCTGATGATACCAAATTGGATGGGAATGTAAATTATGAAGACGAGTCAAAGAGGCTTCAAGAGGGCTTGGAAAGAGTAAGTGAGTGGGCCAGAACATCACAGATGGAACATGGTCTAAATGAGTGTTAAGTTATTCACTCTGGTAGAAAAAAAAAGGCGGTAGAATATTTCTCAAATTATGAGAGGTTGGATATGGTGGGTGTCCAAATTGTCATGACGGTCCTAAAAACTGACATTTACAAGTAGCAAACAATTAGGAAAGACAAATAGTATGCTGGTCTTCATCAAAAAGGGCCAGTTTATCTTTGTCACAGTCACAGAGGATGTCATTGATGGCTCTGATTCAGGACTGTAGCAAGCACAGCAACCTGACTCAAACATGGAGTCCCAGGAAAGGCAGGCATAGATTTCAGAGTTGTAAAAACACTCAATGAGTTCAAAACGATACAGTATATTTTTAAGATGAGAGGTCAAAATTTTAAAAAGGACATGAGGGGTAACTTTTTTTCTTTACACAGAGTGGTTTGTGTGTGGAATGAACTGCCAGAGGAAGAGGTGAATGCAAGTACAGTTACAACATTTAAAAGTCGTTTGAATAAGTACATGAATAGGAAAACTTTGGAGGGATATGGGCTAAACACAGGCAAATGGGACTAGTTCAGTTCGAAACGTGATTGACGTAAACTAGTTTGACCAAAACGTCTATTTCCGTGCTGTATGACTATGACTGAGAAGAAGAAAGGGAAGGTGGAGAGAGGGATATTGTTTGGAAGCTTAATGAGGCAAGGTATATTTCTTCAGGAAAGAGTGTATATTGGAGGTTTTGGAGAATGGGGTGGTACCTGAAGACATTGATCAGTTAACAGTATCAATGAACATGGGGAGGTTGTGTTAGTGTGAATGGGATGACGGGAGCAGAAGGGGATCTCATGGGCAAGGTGCTCTCTGATAGGGTATTAGGAAAGATTGGAGGGAAACTGGAGAAAGATGTGAGTTCAGTGTTGCGACAAAGAGGAACTTTAGAAACTCTATGACCCAGTGGACTAGTGGATAGGAGGGAAGCAGCAGAGGCAGCTGATCAGATCGTCTCGGTTTTAGTGACAAAAAAACCCGAACAAACTCCTCGCAGTTGTTGTTGGAGGTGAAGATGGAGAGAGAAGGGAGAGTGAAACCTATCAAAAAGCATTAACTTGTGTTTGAGATATTAAAAAGACTCAACGTACCATATATTGAGCACAAAACTCATTTATTTGACTGTATCCAAAACGTTAATCACTATAACTGGGCTAGTGTTTACTATCATCAGCAGAAACAGATGCCAATGAACATGGTTCAGGCCTGTATTTGATTAACAGCAAAATCCAATCACTTTCATTTCTTGTGAACTCGTTGATGTGTCAGTAGGTGGGATGACTGAGTGAATCCCCTCCCACACTCGGAGCAGGTGAATGGCCTCTCCCCTGTGTGAACACGATGGTGTGTCAGAAGGCTAGATGACTGAGTGAATCCTTTCCCGCACATGGAGCATGTGAACGGCTTCTCCCCAGTGTGAGTTCGCTGGTGTACGGTTAGTTGAGATGATTGTCTGAAGCCAGTTCCACAGTGAGAGCACCTGAATGGTCTCTTGTCAGTGTGAACACTTTGGTGGGATGTCAATTCCTCGGAGGTTTTATAGCGCTTTCCACAGTCTGGACATTTAAAAGCTCTCTCATCAGTGTGAATGCGCTGGTGTGTCAGCAGCTGGGATGACTGACTGAATCTCTTCCCACAACTGGGACAGTTGAATGGTTTCTCCCCAGTGTGAACACGCTGGTGTGTGAGCAAGTTAGAAGAACAAGTGAAACCCTTCCCACAGTCAGAGCAGGTGAACGGTCTCTCACCCGTGTGGCTGCGCCGATGAGTTTCCACCTCAGATGGGGATTTGAATCCCTTTCCACAGTCACCACATTTCCATGGCTTCTCCCCATTGTGTCTGCATTTATGTTCTGAGAGGTTGGATGATTGGCTGAAGCCTTGGCCACACACAGAACATGTGTACAGTTTCTCCCCCAAGTGAGTGCTTTGGTGTCTGTGTAAGTTGAACAACTGAATAAATCCCTTCCCACATTTGGAACAGGTGAACGGCCTCTCCCCAGTATGACTGCGGCGATGAGCCTGCAGCCACGATGGGTGAATGAATCCCTTCCCACACTCGGAGCAGGTGAATGGCCTCTCCTCCATGTGACAGCGCCGGTGAATTTCCAGTTGGGACAGTTGACTGAATCCTTTCCCACAATCTGCACATTTCCATGGTTTCTCTCCAGTGTGACTACGTTTGTGTCTCGACAGACCTGATGACTGGCTGAAGCCTCGCCCACACAAAGAACATCTATATGGTTTTCCACCAAGGTGAATGCTATTTTTACATTCCATGTTCAAAATCCAATGATATTCAGCTTCTGATAGACTGATAGTACCTGAAAAGACACTTACTTTGAATTTCTCGTTGCAATTTCACCATTTCTCATATCCTGTGACAACAATTTAAAACAGAAAAACAGGAGTGAGAGACAGTCCACAGAAACACTAAGGCATGCAATGAAAAGGAACCAAACATTTGTGGGGTCTCCTCTGGGAAGCATTGACTGCAAAAGTTGCCCAATTGTCAGTAAACCTCGACTGGATCACTAATATCCTTCAGGAAAGAAATCCTGTCACCTAGTCTATAACCACATATAGGAATATGGAAGTTAGGAACAGTAAGACATTCAGTCGCTCAAGCCCTCCCTTTGAGTAAATGATGGCTGGTCTGTTTGTGGTTTTAGTTCCACTCTCCTATCTGAACCCTCGTAACCTCAAACTCACTTGTCTACAAAAAATCAATCATACTCAGCCTTGAATAAATTTAAAAACCCAGCATCACTATCTTCTGTGGAAGACAATACCACATATCAGCTTCCATAAGAGAAAAAAAATTTTCATGTCCAACTTAAAAAGGAGACCCCTTATTCTTAATGTGGTTCTAGGCACCCCAAATGAGAAAACATCCTCATGGTATCCTCCCTAACCAGTCCCCTGAACTTTTTAAATGTCTCTCATTCTTTTAAATCCCGATTGGTGTAGGTCTGTTTCCAAAGCTTTCCTAACAGCAACTTTTGTCTAAAGAATGAGACAAGTGAACCTTTCCTGAATTACTCCTAAAGCAAATATGTTTCAAATAAGGCGACCAGAACTGTATGCATTCACCCGATGTGGTCTCACCAATGCCCTGTGCAGCTGCAGAAGATCTTCCCTTCTTTTCTATTCCACCCTCCATTCCAATAAACAACATTCCATCTGCTTCCTGATCACTTGCCATACGTGCATACTAACTGTAGGAGATATGTGTACCAAGACACCAAGATCCCTCTATACTAAAGAATTCTACAACCTCTCCGTTCTAATGGCATTCTGGTTTTCTATTCTTCCACTCAAAGTGACAAGTTCACACTAGCCTTGTTACAGCATTGGTTCAAATTTGGATAAAATAGCTGAATTCCAGAGGTGGGCTAGGAGTGGCTACCCTTGCTATCATGGCCACATTTGAACCCAGAGCCCAAGCAAAACTGGAGTTGATGTGAATCACAGAAAATCTCTCCACTGGTTGGAGTCATATGTAGTATACAGGAAGGTGGTTGTCGTTGTTGGAGGTCAGTCATCACAGCTCCAGGGCATCTCTGCAAGAGTTCCTTAGGGGAGTTGTCCTAGGTTCAGCCATCATCATCAATGCTTCATTGATGACCGTTCCTGCATCATAAGATCAGAAGTGGGAATGTTCAGTGATAATTGCACAATGCTCAGCACCATTCAAAACTCCTCAGATACTGATGCAGTCAATGTCCAAATGGAATAAGATCTGGACAATATCCAGGCTGGATCTGAAAAGTGGCAAGTAACATTCAAGTAACACAAAAGCCAGGCAATGACCATCTCCAATAAGAGGCCATCACCTCTTGACATTCATTAGTGTCACCATCACTGATTATCCTAAAGTGAACATTCTGGGGGTTACCATTGAATGGAAACTCAACTGGACTGGTCATATAAATACAGTGGTACAAGAACAAATCAGAGGCTAGGAATACTGTAGTGAGTAACACACCTCCTTACTCCCCAAATCCTATCCAACATCTACAAGACACAAGTCAGGATTGTGATGGAATACTCCCCACATGCCTGGATGAGTGCAGTTCTAACAATACTCAGGAAGCTTGACAATATCCAGGACAATGCAGCCCGCTTGATTGGCACCACATTCACTCAGAAGCAGCAGAATACATAATCAACAAGATTCACTGCAGTGATTCACCTTCAGTAAGGCTCCTTAGATAGCACCTACTAAATCCACAATCACTGCCATCTACAACAAGGTCTGCAGATCTATGGGAACTAAGAATGCCTGCAGGTTCCCCTCAGAGCCACTTACCATCCTGACTTATAAATATATCATGGTTCCTTAAGTGACGCTGGGTCAAAATCTTGAAATTTCCTCCCTAAGGGCATTGTGGGTCTACTAACAGCACATGGGTTGCAATGGTTCAAGAAGACATTTCACCTCTACATTCTCATCAAGGAAACGAGGGATGAGCAATCGATGCTGGCCGAGTGAGCAAAGCCCACATCTCGTGAATGAATGAAGAATATTATACTCTGTTTGACAAATTTCTGCCCATTTACTCAACTGCTCATAACCATTACTCGGACATGGTTACAAGGAGGTCACAGTTCAAGGCTTATATATTCAGGGGTATGTTTTCAAACGGACAGGCAGGAAAGGGCCGAAGGGCCTATTCTGCGCTGTATTGTTCTATGTTCTATGAAACAAAGCGTGGTGTGGTAGCGTTGTTAGTATGGGATGGAAAAGTACAATAGAAAGAAATGATCTTGAATCCATACGTTTGGAGGTAAAAAGATAACAAGGGGAAGGTGGCGTTGCTAGAACAAAGGAATTTGGAGCAAGAGTAGGCAATTCAGCTCTTTAACCCTGCTCTGCCATTGAATATAATCATGGCTGATCTTGTCCTTGTCTCAACTCCACTCTCTTGCCTGCTTCCTATTACCCTTTATCCTTCTTTTCATCAGAAAGATATCTATTTCTTTCTTGAATCTGTTGATTGATTCTGCTTCTATCGCATTCTGGGGCAGTGAGTTCCACAGATTCATAACTC
Source organism: Stegostoma tigrinum (assembly GCF_030684315.1). NCBI lineage: Eukaryota > Metazoa > Chordata > Chondrichthyes > Orectolobiformes > Stegostomatidae > Stegostoma > Stegostoma tigrinum. Next base: position 15,960,939 of record NC_081395.1, on the reverse strand, counting down.
TCTGAGAAGTAGTTCCTCCTCTTCTCAGTTTTGAACCTTCCTCCTCTCACTCTGTATCTATGACCTCTTGTTCAAGACTGTCCCACAAGGGGGATCACCTGATCCACATCCGCCTCAATCAGATCTCCTTTAATTTATCTGAAGTCCAGTGAGTACAAGCCCAAGCTATTCAACTGCTCCTTATCCCTGGAGTTAACTTAGTGAACCTCTTCTGAACTGCCTCCACTGTTGCCACATTCTTCCTCAATTAAGGAGACCAAAACTGGAAACAATACTCCAGGTGCGGTCTCATCAACACCCTATATAATTGTAACGACATTTAGCGAGTTTTGAGAAGATTTGTAGCTCAGGGTTGAGGTTCTGGATGTTAGATTGCTCACTGAGCAGGAAGGTTAGTTTTCAGACGTTTCGTCACCATTCTAGGTAACATCATCAGTGAGCCTCCGACGAAGCGCTGGTGTTATGTCCCGCTTTCTATTTATCTGGTTAGGTTTCCTTGGGTTGGTGATGTCATTTCCTGCATTGTTGATGTCATTTCCTGTTCTTTTTCTCAGGGGATGGTCGATTGGCTCCAAGTCAATGTGTTTGTTGATGGAGTTCCGGTTGGAATGCCATGCTTCTAGGAATTCTCGTGCATGTCTCTGTTTGGCTTGTCCTAGGATGGAAGTGTTGTCCCAATCAAAGTGGTGTCCTTCCTTATCTGTATGTAAGGATACTAGTGATAGTGGGTCATGTTGTTTTGTGGCTAGTTGATGTTCATGTAGCCTGGTGGCTAGCTTTCTGCCAGTTTGTCCAATGTAGTGTTTGTCACAGTTCTTGCAAGGTATTTTGTAGATGACGTTTGTTTTGTTTGTTGTCTGTATAGGGTCTTTTAAGTTCATTAGCTGCTGTTTTAGTGTGTTGGTGGGTTTGTGGGCTACCCCGATGCCAAGAGGTCCGAGTAGTCTGGCAGTCATTTCGGAAATGCCTTTGATGTAGGGGAGAGTGATTATGGTTTCTGAGCCCGTTTTGTCTGTTTGTTTGGGTTTATTGCTGAGGAATCGGCGGACTGTGTTCATAGGGTACCCATTCTTTTTGAATACGCTGTATAGGTGATTTTCTTCTGCTCTGCGTAGTTCCTCTGTGCTGCAGTGTGTGGTGGCTCTGAAAACCAGATAGATCCAACACACCACGCTTCTACAGACTACCAAAAATTCACAAACCAGGAGCCCCCCTCAGACCCATAGTGTCTCTACCTGGAACACCAACCTACAGATTAGCCAAGGAACTACACCAAAGACTAAAACACCTAGTAGAGGACTCCCACCACTCCATTCGCTCCACCCAAGAATTCCTGAACACCAAAGGCACCAAGATAGAAGAGGATGAAATAATGGTCTCCTTTGATGTAACAGCCCTGTTCACATCCATCAACATCAACCTGGGCAAAGAAACACTGATGACACTATTAGAAGAACAGAAGACACATACACCAGACACCACCAACCTCATCAGCAAGGACAACATCATCAAGCTAGTGGACCTATGCCTCACCACCCACTTCACTTTCAATAACAAAACCTACAGACAAACCAACGGTACATGGGATCTCCGATATCAGGGTTCTTAGCAGGGGCAGTAATGCAGAGACTCGAACAAACAGCTCTGCCAATCATCCAACCCAAACTTTGGGTCCGCTATGTGGATGACACCTTTGTCATCACTAAACAAAACAAATTAGAGGAAACATTCAAGACCATCAATAATACCCTTACTGGCATAACATTCACAAAAGAGGAGGAAAACAACAAGAAACTGCCATTCCTAGATGTCACAGTAGAGCGAACAGCCAATGGGAAACTTCAAACCAGCGTCTACAGGAAAACAACACATACAGACCAAATACTGAACTACAGGAGCAACCATCCCAACACCCACAAACAAAGCTGCATTAGAACATTATTCCAACGAGCCACCACACACTGCAGCACAGAGGAACTACGCAGAGCAGAGGAAAATCACCTATACAGCGTATTCAAAAAGAATGGGTACCCTATGAACACAGTCTGCCGATTTCTCAGCAACAAACCCAAACAAACAGACAAAACGGGCTCAGAAACCATAACCACTCTCCCCTACATCAAAGACATTTCCGAAATGACTGCCAGACTACTCAGACCCCTTGGCATCAGGGTAGCCCACAAACCCACCAACACACTAAAACAGCAGCTAATGAACTTAAAAGACCCTATACAGACAACAAGCAAAACGAACGTCATCTACAAAATACCTTGCAAGAACTGTGACAAACACTACATTGGACAAACTGGCAGAAAGCTAGCCACCAGGATACATGAACATCAACTAGCCACAAAACGACATGACCCACTATCACTAGTATCCTTACATACAGATAAGGAAGGACACCACTTTGATTGGGACAACACATCCATCCTAGGACAAGGCAAACAGAGACATGCACGAGAATTCCTAGAAGCATGGCATTCCAACCAGAACTCCATCAACAAACACATTGATTTGGAGCCAATCTACCATCCCCTGAGAAAAAGAACAGGAAATGACATCACCAACGCAGGAAATGACACCACCAACCCAAGGAAACCTAACCAGATAAATAGAAAGCGGGACATAACACCAGCGCTTTGTCGGAGGCTCACTGATGATGTTACCTAGAATGGTGACGAAACGTCTGAAAACTAACCTTCCAGCTCAGCGAGCAAACTCACATCCGTAACAACATTTCTTTAAAAGTCTATAGGTCCCAATGCATTAGCTATATTGCAGGATCGAGAATGCATCAGGAGATAATGGCAACATGTTAAAAAACAGGAAGTGCATTCATCATGGATGACTTTAATTTTCAAACAGATTTGGAAAATCAAATTGGAGAGGTAGCCACAAGGACATATCTGTAAGAGTATATTGTACAGTATATTTTGGTGGCACAGTGGCTAGCACTGCTGCCTCACAACATCAGGGACCCAGGTTTGATTCCACCCTTGGACAACTGTCTGTGCGGAGTTTGCACAATCTTCCCATGTCTGCAGGGATTTCCACTAGGTGTGCTGGTTTCCTCCCCCAGTCCAAAGATGTGCAGGTTAGGTGGATTGGCCATGTGCCCAGGGGTGTGTAAGGGCTTAGCCATGGGAACTGCAAGGTCACAGGGATATGGGTCGGGGATGGGTCTGGGTGGGATGCTCTTCAGAGGGGCTGTGGGCTTGTGGGGCCAAATGGCCTGTTTCCACACTGTAGGATGTCTAAGACTGTTTTCCACGACAACATTTTGTTGGTCCAAAAAGGGATCAAGCTATTTTGAATCTGGTAACATGAAACAAGGCAGGTTTAATCAATGAGCTCAGGGTAAGTGATCCCCAGGACACAGTCATCACAATTTTCGGTTTTCTGTCACTCCTCTTGAATAATGGTATTTTATTTTGCTATTTACCAAGTTGCTGGGACTTCGAAGACTCTAGCCTCTATGGGAGGAGAGTCTATGTGGGAGAAACCAAGTGATAGATGGTTGGAGTGGCATAAATCATTAACCTCCACCACCTAGAAGGATTAGGGTAGCATGGGGATGTGAACACCATCAGCTCCAAATTCTCCTCAAAGTCATATGCCATCCTGACTTGTCCAATATTCAGTACTGTCTGAGCAAAACTTTCCTCCAATTAAATAGTGAGAAGACTGAATCTATGATTTTTAGCTCCTCCTACCAATTCCATTCCCTGACCACTGCTCTCATGCCTCTCCTTGGGCAGTGACACCCATCTCTCATCCTGGTAACCGTCCAAGGTGGATCAGACTGTTCACAAGCACAACATAGAACATTACAGCACAGTACAGGCCCTTTGGCCCTCAATGTTGTGCCGACCTGTCATACCGATCTGAAGCCCATCTAACCTACACTATTCCATGTATGTCCATATGCTCATCCGATGACGACTTAAATGTACCTAAAGTTGGCAAATCTACTACGATTGCAGGCAAAGCGTTCCATTCCCTTACTACTCTCTAAGTAAAGAAACTACCTCTGACATCTGTCCTCTATCTTTCACCCCTCAATTTAAAGCCATGCCCCCTCGTGCTTGCCATCACCGTCCTAGGAAAAAGGCTCTCCCTATCCACCCTATCTAACCCTCTGATTATTTTATATGTTTCAATTAAGTCACCTCTCAACCTTCTTCTCTCAAACAAAAACTGCCTCAAGTCCCTCAGCCTTTCCTCGTAAGACCTTCCCTCCATACCAGGCAACATTCTAGTAAATCTCCTCTGCACGCTTTCCAAAGCTTCCACATCCTTCTTATAATGCGGTGACCAGAACAGTACACAATACTCCAAGTGCGGCCGCACCAGAGTTTTGTACATCTGCAGCATAACCTCTTGGTTCCGGAACTCGATCCCTCTATCAATAAAAGCTAAAACACTGTATGCCTTCTTAACAGCCCTGTCAACCTGGGTGGCAACTTTCAAGGATCTGTGTACATGGACACCGAGATCTCTCTGCTCATCTACACTACTAAGAATCTTACCATTTGCCCAGTACTTTGCCTTTGGGTCACTCCTACCAAAGTGCATCACCTCACACTTGTCTGCATTAAGCTCTATTTGCCACCCGTCAGCCCAGCTCTGCAGCTTATCTATGTCTCTCTGCAACAATGTCCTATTTTAACCCAAAGCTTCAAACCACAGATTGCCATCATCACCAAGATCTCCCATTTCTATCTCAGTACCATCACCTGACTCCACCTTCATTTCAGCTCCTCTGCTGCTGAAACACTAATCTATCTCTTATTAACTTAAGATACATAATAGTTGTAATTGTAACTTGTGAAGAGGACATAATCTGTCTAAGCCACATTGCAGTCTCCTTAAGTGGGTGAAAAAGTATTTGGTAGAATTAGAAGATTGTTCACTTCAGCAGGAAGATTAGCAAAGTGATATGTTATTGAACTGCAAACAGATTGCAGCACCCTTCGACACAGAGGGGTCCAAGCATATGAATCACAAAAAAGGTTAGTACGCAGGTACAGCAAGTGATTAGGAAGGCAAATGGACTGTGGCTTATTACAACAGGGGAATGGAATATACTAGTAGGGATGTTTTGGTACAGGTGTATATGGTCCTACAAGACTATATCTGGCACATTTTATTCAGTTTTGGTCTTGCTATTTTAAAAAAAGGCACAAAAATGTATTGATTGGATGAAGAGGTCTTCTGAAAAGAAAGTGTTAGACAATTTAGGCTCCTGTCCATTTAGAATAATGACTGACAATCTTCTTGAAATATAAAGTTCCTGGGGGGAACCTTCTCGGGGTAAGAAGAGAGACTAGAACTAGCACACAAAATTTAAAAAAAAGGGTTCTTGCACTTAAGACAGAGATGAATTGATTTTATTCTCAAGGGTTCAGTATCTAAGGTACTCTCTTCCGCAGACAGCAGCTAGGCATGTTCATTTGATAATTTTGAGGCAGAGGTAGATTCTTTTATTTTAAGACCATAAGACACAGGAGTGGAAGTAAGGCTATTCAGCCCATCAAGTCCACTCCGCCATTTAAATCATGGCTGATGGGCATTTCAACAGCACTTCCCTGCATTCTCCCCATAGCCCTCGATTTCTTCTGAGATCAAGAATTTGTCGATCTCTGCCTTGAAGGCATCTCACGTCCCGGCCTCCACTGCACTCTGCGGCAATGAATTCCACAAGCCCACCACTCTCTGGCTGAAGAAATTTTGGGCCTCAGATAGAAATCTTGAATACAAAAACATAATCTTAACACAGCTTCTGGTTTTATCAAAGGACATAATCAGGAGTGGAGTTGAGGCTACAATCAGATCAGCAATGGTCTTGTCAACAGGCAGGGCAGGCCCAAGAGGCCAAAATGCTGCCTTGTGCTCCTGATTGGAATGGTGCCACTTCTACAACATGGTATCCAGTTCTGGTCTTCACATTTTTGGAAAGACATGAGAGTTGTTGACAGGGTGCAGAGATGGTTGGACTAAAGAAATTGAAAGGACAATTGATAATAATGTACATATCAAGAATAGGTAAGGTAGATAAAGAGATAACAAGGTGTAGAGCTGAATGAACACAGCAGGCCAAGCAGCATCAGAGGAGCATGAAGGCTGACGTTTTCAGGCCCAGGCCCAGACCCTTCTTCAGAAATGGGGGAGGGGAAGGGAGTTCTGAAATAAATAGGGAGAGAGTGGGAGGCGGATAAAAGATGAACAGAGGAGAAAGCAGGTGGAGAGGAGCCAGACAGGTCAAACAGGCGGGGATGGAGCCAGTAAAGGAAGTGTAGGTGGGGAGGTAGGGAGGGCATAGGTCAGTCCAGGGAGGACGGACAGGTTAAAGGGATGGGATGAGGTTAGTAGGTAGGAAATGGGGGTGGGGCTTGAGGTGGGAGGAAGAACAGGTTAGGGAGGCGGGGACGAGCTGGGCTGGTTTTGGGATGCGGTAGCAGAGGGGAGATTTTGAAGCTCGTGAAGTCCACATTGATACCATTGGGCTGCAGGGTTCCCAAGTGGAATACGAGTTGCTGTTCCTGCAACCTTCGGGTGGCATCATTGTGGCACTGCAGGAGGCCCATGATGGACATGTCGTCTGAGGAATGGGAGGGGGAGTTGTTTTGTGCAAACCAAGCGTAGGTGTTCTACAAAGCGGTGCCCAAACCTCCGCTTTGTTTCCCCGATGTAGAGAAGGCCACAACGGGTACAGCGGATGCAGTATACCACATTAGCAGATGTACGGGTGAACATCTGCTTGATGTGGAAAGTCTTCTTAGGGCCTGGGATGGGGGTGAGGGGGGAGGTGTAGGGGCAGATGTAGCACTTCCTGCAGTTGCAGAGAAAAATGCCAGGTGTGGTGGGGCTGGAGGAGAGTGTGGGAGCAGACAAGGGAGTCACAGAGAGAGTGGTCCCTCCAGAAAGCAATAAGGGTGGGGAAGGAAAAATGTCTTTGGTTGTGGGGTTGGATTGCAGATGGTGGAAGTGTCGGAGGATGATGCATTGGATCCGGAGGTTGGTGGGGTGGTACATCAGGAAAGGGGGATTCTGTTTTGGTTGTTATTGCAGGGGTAAGGGATGAGTTGCGGGAAATACGGTCGAGGGCATTCTCGACCACTGAGGCAGGGAGTTGGGAGTGTGGTCCTTGAAAACGAGGACATTTGAGATGTACGGGAGTGGAATGCCTCATCCTGGGAGCAGATGCAGTGGTGGTGAAGGAATTGGGAATAGATAAAGAATCATTTTCCATTAGATGATGGTACAAGGATTAGGGGAAACAGATTTAAAGTTTTAAGCAGAATTTTGTCTATCCTTCCTGAGTTGTGTTGCCCAGACCTCAACAAATTTAATACCATTTCGGAAGCATTAAGAAGGGTCTAGGCCCGAAACGTCAGCTTTCCTACTCCTATGATGCTACTTGGCCTGCCGTGTTCATCCAGCTCTACACCTTGTTATCTCTTCATACCACCAAGATTCTGGCTACCCTTATCGCTCAACTATTAATCCAGAAACTCAGCTAATATTCTGGGGATACAGGTTCAAACCTCACCATGGCATCTAGTGGAATTGGATAAACAGATGGTTTGAATTCAGTAAAATAAAAATCTGGAATTAAGAAATTACCGATGAGCATGAAACCATTTCCTATTGTCAGAGAAACCCATCTGGCTCACTAATGTCCTTCAAGAAAAAAAAATCTACTAGCCTCACCTGGTCTGACCTACACTCCAACCCACAGCAATGTGGTTGACTCGCAAATACCCCCTGGGCAATTAGGGAGAGGTAATGAATGCTGGCCTAACCAGCGACGCCCACATCTTGTGAGTGAATGAATGAATTAGAAAAGTTTATCCAGATGTGGTTTAAACAGGGTTGGAATAATTTGGACTTTCTGTCATCAGATTATACCTGAAAATCCTTTCCCACAAACAGACTGGTTTCCTCCACTGTCCAAGGCCGGTGATTCAGGTCCTAGCGAATCAAGTGTGTCCATCAGATTTTAAAAAATCCGTTCATAGGTTGTGGGTCTCATTGGCTAATTTAGCATTTACTGTGCGTCCTTAATTACCCCGTCAAATGTGGGAATGAGCTGGTTTCCGGAACTGCTTCAACACCGTAGGTAACACCCATAAGACTAAAGGGAAGTTACGCTTGGTTGGAACTTGTTGACTGCAAATCCGTCCCATTTAAAACCCTGTAAGTTGAAATTGTAAAACATCTTTCACTCAGATCAGGACAGAAATTCAGGAGAGACAAACATTTAACTGGGTTTGGGTTTGCTGTGTATAAATGCTTTTCCCGTAACCCCCCTATAAAAAGGAGATCGCAGATAGGCTCTGCTCCTTATTGCCCCTGACAAAGATGGCCGTCCACATGCGCCTCGCTGAACATCGCCCCGATAAAAATGGGGCAGTCAGACGGCGTACGACTGTTCCTGCTGTCCGTCTTGGGCGAAAATTCAAAACGAATATATTATATTTCAGATTTGGCCGACTGAATTGATCGGCTTTTGAAAAGTCTCCTACCTACATAACTATACACTCTTCACCTAAATTTTACCCTTCACCCGCTTCTTGTTCCTCCAGCTGCTGCACCGCCCGTAGAGGGCAGCAATGAAATCACGCCGTGATCGCGGGCAACCACGATGTTCTCGTGATTTTTGGATTGTTTCTTACACCGCCTCTCATTCATTCTGAATAACCAGCTAACCCAGCCCCGCCCTCCATTCACACCCATTGGTTGGGGAACCAACCGCCGTTGTTCGGTCACAAAAATAGAAATTGTTGGAAAGGCTGAGCGGATTTGGCAGCATTTGTGGAGAGAATGTAGACTTTTAATATTTGAGGTCTGGCGATCCTGCCTCAGCGCTGATGGTAGCTAGGAAAATATCGGATTATGTGCAAAAGATAGGGGGGGGGGTAATGTGTAAACGATAACAAAGTGTGGGGCGGGATGAACACAGCAGGCCAAGCTGCATCTCAGGAGCAGAAAAGCTGGCGTTTCGAGACGAGAACCTTCATCAGAAAATGGGGATGGGGAGAGGGAACTGGAATAAATAGGGAGAGAGGGGGAGGCGGATCGAAAATGGATAGAGGAGAAGACAGGTGGAGAGGAGACACAAGTTAAAGAGGCGGGGATGGAGCCGGTAGAGGTGAGTATAGGTGGGGAGGTAGGTCAGGCCAGGGAAGATGGACAGGTCAAGGGAGAGGGATGAGGTTAGTAGGTAGGAAATGGAGGTGCGGCTTGAGCTGGGAGGAGGGGATAGGTGAGAGGAAGAACAGGTTAGGGAGGTGGGGATGAGCTGGGCTGGTTTTGGGATGCGGTTGGAGGAGGGCAGATTTTGAAGCCTGTGGAATCCACATTGATACCATTGGGCTAACAAAGTGCGAAGCTGGACGAACACAGCACGCCAAGCAACATCCCAGGAGCACAAAGGCTGACGTTTCGGGCCTAGACCCTTCATCAGAATAAAAGTTTTTTTGCAGTGGTAGAGACATCCCCTGAGGTTTGTCCGGAGGGAGGAGGGTAACTTCTTCAGGTTAGGCATCCATGGAAGAGGCTTTGCAGTGAGGTTAAATTTGTAGCAGAGATAATGGGCTGCAGGGTTCCCAAGCGGAATACGAGTTGCGGTTCCTGCAACCTTTGGGTGGCATTGCAGGAGGCCCAGGATAGACATGTCGTCTGAGGAATGGGAGGGGGAGTTTAAATGGTTTGCGACTGGGAGGTGCAGTTGTTTATTGCAAACCGAGCATTGGTGTTTTGCAAAGCGGTCCCCAAGCCTCTGCTTGATTTTCCTGATGTATAGGAGACCACAACAGATACAGTGGATGCAGTATACCACATTGGCAAATGTGCAGGTGAACATCTGTTTGATGTGGAAAGTCGTCGTTGGCCCTGCGATGGGGGTGAGGGAGGAGGTGTGGGGCAGGTGTAGCAGTTCCTGCGGTTGCAGGGAAAATGCCGGGTTTGCTGGGGCTGGAGGGGAGTGTGGAGTAGACAAGGGAGTCACGGAGAGAGTGGTCCCTCTGGGAAGCAGACAAGGGTGGGGAAGGAAAATGTCTTTGGGGTTGGTTTGCAGATGGCGGAAGTGTCGGAGCATGATGCGTTGGATCCGGAGGCTGGTGAGGTGGTACGTGAGGACGAGGGGGATTCTCTTTGGGCGGTTATTGTGGGGACGGGATGTGAGGGATGTGTTGCAGGAGACACGGTCGAGGGCGTTCTCGACCACTGCAGGGGGCAAGTTGTGGTCCTTGAAAAACGAGGACATCTGAGGAGTATGGGAGTGGAATGCCTCATCCTGGGAGCAGATGTGATGGAGGTGAAGGAATTGGGAATAGGGGATGGCATTTTTTTGCAGGAAGGTGGGTGGGAGTAGGTGATTTCTGGGTAGCTGTGGGAGTTGGTAGGCTTGAAATGGATATCGGTTTCTAGGTTGTTGCCTGAGATGGAGACGGTGAGGGAGGTGTTAGATAGTCCAGGTGAACCTGAGGTTGGAGTGGAAGGTGTTGGTGAAGTGGGTGAACTGTTTGAGCTCCTTGTGGGAGCATGAGGTGGTGCTGATACAGTCATCAATATAACGGAGGAAGAGGTGAGGTTTAGGGCCAGTGTAGGTGTGGAAGAGTGAGCCCAAAGAGACAAAAGTTCTGTGGAAAGATCGGCCCAAAATGTTAACTCTGATTTCTCTCCCATAGCTGCTGCGAGACCTGCAAAGCTTTGCGAGCAATTTCTGATTTTGTTGTTTTGGATTTGCAGCATCCACAGCTCTTTTGTGTTTTTTTTTAAGAATGCGAATGATGGAAACACTCGAGAGTCTGTAGGAGTTCTCTTTTGTGTGGTTTGATGCCACAGACTGCTGCAGAAGGCAAAGTCTAGAATTGTCTTCAGGCTTGGATGTTGAAGTTGCACTATTTACAATATATTAGTACTAAATACTGTTATATATTGGCACAATGGAGTAGGAGGATCCTTCAGCCAGAGCCTGTTGGCTCTGCCCATTCCTTTTCTTTTGCCTTCTCTTCTGTGGTTCTCTTCTATCTTCTCAGATTCTTGGTCATGGACACTCAGCCCCAGCCTCTGAAGCTGGGTTGATGGCCTAGAGTGACCAGCAGTCTGGTGCAAAGTGCGGGCAATGGCCTGGTGTGGAGCATGGCGGCAGCCAGCAGTCAGACCACATGAAGGCCCCCTGTGCTCGTCTGCTGAGGAGAACCTTTGGAAAGAGTCTTTAATGTTTGTCTTTTTAACTTTGCTTGTTTTCTGACCTGTGGTTACATAGTTCATCGCCAGAGTGTAACTTTTTTTTCATTTCTCTATTCTGTAACTAAGGATTTTATGTAGGTACTTTTTTTTTTAACTTGGTACCCAGTATTTTGTATTAATATATTATAAATAGTGCAACTTTGACATCGACGCCTGAAGACACTTCTAGACCTAGGTACAGATTCTTCGGCTACAGGTTAGCTCCAGGGTAACTGTACCTTTGTAATGTGGTGACTTAAACTTTTCACTCTTCTCATCAGTACATGTCAATAAAGCCAATTCATTCATCTTGACATATCAGGCTCTGATCCAGTAGTTATGATAGGTGAAGACCAATCTGTCTTTGTGTGTTCATGACCATGCGATCTTTGTCTTTCCAGTCCAGACTAGTACAGTCTGAGGTAGTACCTTCCATCTGATTCAAATGCACCTACACTGCGCTATCTCAACCCTGTTGATATGCAGCATTACATGTTTGCTGCAGGATGCTGAAGCCCTTAAACACTATCCAATTCTTCCAACTGGAACGTACGCATATATACCAACCAAAGATCCAGGAGACCTTGAGCAGTCACCAACTTATAGCTGTAGAGAGGTTTCTGAGGTACAGGAGACTGTTAACAAACAGACCACCATTAGAAACTGACTCTCAGCTACCATTTCTCCAAATCTGGGGATGTGAGGCTGAGATTCTATTCAAATAAGTAATGTTTACAAAAGAACTGCAAAATTAACATCTCCTGTTATCTGCAACACATACCAAATAAAAGAGATTTTGTACTATAGGCAACCTCTATCAACACATCTCACAAAGCAACATCACATTGGAGGTCTGAGCAAGGGTCACCAGATGGAAAACGTCAACTCTGATTTCTCTTCACAGATGCTGCCAGACCTGCCGAGCTTTTCCAGGAATTTTTGTTTTTGTTCCTGATTTATACAGAATCCATATTCCTTTCGTTTTCTACTACATTAGTCTACGATGCTGTAAGTTTTAAGTTACCAGATGTCTGTACGGCTGTGAACCAGTGGTGCAGACAGCAACATTCTTAATCTTCTATATCAGTCTTGAAAAGCAGGATCAATTTAACCAGAAAAATGGCACAGTGGGTACCGCTGCTGCCTCAGTGCCAGGGACCCAGGTTTAATTCCAGCAATGGGTGATTGTGTGCAAAATCGAGGCAGACGTTCTCCCCATGTCTGCATGGGTTTCTGCTGGCTGCTCAGTTTCCTCCCACAGTCCAAACATGTGCAGGCTAGGTAGATTAGCCATGTGGAACATGGGAATGGGGAGGAGGGATACTCTTCTGAAGGTTGGTGCAGGTGAAGGTGGCCAAATGACCTCTATCTGCACTGTAGGGATTCAATGAATTAGTTCTGCAAAGTACAGTCTGTGTAGTAACAGCCAATGATTTACTAAGTGGAAGAGTTTAAAATAAATTAATTCAAACTGATACAACTTACATTGACTTACAATGACATCTGTCCAGTTATGAGCAAGTATGTTTCAACGTAACTCATACAAACAACTTCATTCACCCCTCCCCCAGTTAGTTTTAAGATGAGCTGAACTAATCACTGGATTTTCTGCTTTTTCTTAAAAAAATGAATGAGGAATCTTTCCACCAATTCAATGTGATGAATAAAGACAGTTTGTTGTTTTGGGTTGTATGGTGTGGGCTGAAAGAATGAAGGAGTGAGACGGACCCAGAGCCTTAGATGCACATAAAGGTGTGTGCACACACAATCTTGAAAGTAGAATGAAATATGGAGACTGGTCACTGAATCTGCAACAAATGGATGTGATGCGTGGAGAGATGTGTGGGGCAGATTTAGAATAAATAAATCTTCAATAGTAATTAGAATTGCATGTTTTGATATTAATATTTACAGTGATGACTCTTGTAAACTATGTTACAAGAATAAAAGAACTAGGAGCAGGAGTAGGAACTCAGACCCTCAAATGCGTCCCCCATTCAACACGATCATTGCTGGTCTTTTCTTGGCCACAACTCCAGTTTCCTGCATCCTCCCCATAAATAATGAACAATCCCTACGTTGTCAACCTTTTCTTAATGGGACAGGCACAAAATAGGAACTCATATGTTGGAGCTGCTTAAAAAAACTTACACACTGTATTTAACACAAAGCTGACTTTTTATTTTAGCCACAACATTAACAGGGCTATTTGTTAACATGAACAGAAAAAGATCCCAAGGAACATGGTTCAGGCCTGGATGTGATGAACAGAAAAATTCAAACAATACAATCATTTATGAACCATCTCAGTAGCAAACCCCATCTCACACTCAGAAGCGGAACAGCCTCTCCCTCACGTGAACTTGCTGCTGTACAGTGAGTTCAGATGATTTCCTGAACACAGTCCTGCGATGAGAGCACTTGAACAGTCTTTTGCCAGTGTGAACACATTGATGGTACATCAGTTTCAGGGAACTGATACAGCACTTCTTGTAGAATGGGTGGTTTGAAATCGCTGGTGACTCAACTGATGCAAGAGTGCAGTGAATCCCTTCTGATGCAGACTAATCAGTGGGAACTTAGTGGTGACTCAGTTTCTGTGAGAACGGACTGAATCCCTTGCAAACGTTGGAGCAAGTAGAACAATTACTCAGTGTGAACTCAGTGGTGATTTAGCAGGTTGACTCAATTCACGTTTCCCCTTTCCCCTCCACACACACCAGTTGAGGAGCTTCTTTAGTCAACTTACTGGTGACAAATAGCCTGAATATCTTAAGTGAATTCCTTCCCACACTTTCAGCATGTGAAATGCTCTCTGCCACACTGAACTCTCTGATGTTTCAACAGGTTGGATAACTGCACAAACCCTTACCGCACTGGGAACAGGTAAATGGCCTTTCCCGTGTGTGAACAGGTCGGATGACAGAATGAATCTCTTCCCACACACAGCAGCTGAAAGTCCTCTTCCCGGTTTGAGCATACTGGTGCACCGATGAACATCTGAAGCCAGCCCTGCAGTGGGAGCACCTGAATGGTTTCTCATCAGTGTGAATGCATTGATGGGACATCAGATTCCCAGAGCTTTTATAGCACTTCCCGCAGAATGGGCACTGAAAAAGGTCTCACCAGTCTGGATAAGAGAGTGAATCCCATCCCACACACAGGGCAGGTGAATTGTCTCTCTGTAGTGTGAACCTGCTGGTGCTGCAGCAGATGAAATAACTGAGTGAATCCCTTCCCACACTCCAAACAGCTGAACAACCTCTCCTCAGCAGGGCGGATGGTTGAGTGAATCCCTCCCCATACACAACGCCGGCAAAGGGTACATTCTCGGTGTGAACTGTCCGGACTGTGTATAGGCTGGCCAACTGACTGAATCCCTTTCCACAGTCAGTGCAGATAAATGGTCTCACCCTGCTATGACTGCTCCGGTGTCTATCCAAGCTGGACAATTGAGTGAATACTTTCCCACACTCTGGGCAGGTGACTGGCCTCTCCCCAGTATGACTGCAACGAGTTTCCAGCAGAAATGGGTAGCTAAAACTCTTCCCACAGTCCCCACATTTCCATTGCTTCTCTCCATCGTGGGGGACGTTGGTGTCTGGACAGGCTGGATGATTGGCTGAAGGCTCTTCCACATGTAGAACACCAACAATGTTTCTCCTCACCACGAGCGGTGTTTTCTCCTTCCACATCGAAAGTCAATGACATTCTGGTTACGACAAATAGAGTGATCCCATCAGACCCTGGAGTGACAGCTGGTTTTGACTTCCTTTCCGATTCCCTATGAAATTGATTGGAAACAGAATTGAGAGAGAACTCGCAAAAAGCACAAAGGCAAGTTGCGAAAGGGAAATGAATGAATCTGGTAATTCATGGGCCTGCTCCGAGGGAGAAAAAAGTGACCATGAAAAGCTGAATTGTCATTTAAAAACTCACAAACACATCATCCCCTCTCCTTAATGAAAGGGAGCCACCCACAGTGTGGACCTACATGAGACTATGACCTCCATGGAGTAAGTAGCAGGCGAAGTGAGAGGATTTAATGTATCTACAACTTGAGCAGATCTTTGAGAACATTTCACAAACTGTAAACCTCCAACACCAAATAAGAAAAGATAGCAAATAGTGTGCGTGGACACAATTCTGTCACCCAGTACTCATGAACAGAATTCCCTCCATTTAAATAAATGTCAGAAAGATCAAAGCCACTCTTTTTAGTTCCCCAGCTACAAACTCCACTCCCCATTCACAATGGAGGGAAAAACACACTTGGCCTCATTCTTGCCAATCTACCTCTCCAAATCCCACCTGCACCACATGACTGTCAAAATATGTCTGAACATCCTGATAAGAAACACCAGAAGCTGGATCAGCTCAGAAAGATATCGCTAGGAAGGTAAAATGATTGTGCAATGCAGCCGATGGGAGGTGCAGGCGAGGTGTGGCTTGTCTCAGGATCCACATTGGAGAGGTAGATTGGCAAGAATGAGGCCAAGTGTGTTTTTCCCTCCGTTGTTCCCTCACTGTCTGCTGTAGGCCCAGTTTAGCATCATTGTCATTTAGAATCCTACCAGTTCATTCAGTAGTGCTGCTGCCAAGCCACTCTTAGTGATGGACGTTGAAGTCCCCCACCCGGAATACATTCTAATTGCCACTCTCAGTGCTTCCTCCAAGTGTTGCTCATTATGTGACTTCACCTAATAAAGGAGCAGTGCTGTGAAAGCTTATGATTTCAGATAAACCTGTTGGACTATAACCTGATGTCATGTAATTTCTGAAAAGTGTTGTTCACATGGAGTGCTGATTCATCAATGGAGGGAAGGCAGTACATGGTAATCAGCAGGAGGTTTCCAAACATGAGACTTCATGCAGTCATGAGTTAAATTTAATGACTCCCAGGGCAACACCCTCATTTAGGGTGGCACGGTGGCTCAGTGCTTAGCTCTGCTGCCTCACAGCGCCAGGGACCCGGGTTTGATTCCACCCTCAGGCGACCGTCTCTGTAGAGTTTGCACGTTCTCCCCGTGTCTGTGTGGGTTTCCTCCGTGTGCTCCAGTTTCCACCCACAGTCCAAAAATGTGCAGTTTGGGTGGATTGGCCATGCTAAATTGCCCGTAGTGTTCAAGGGATGCCTAGATTAGGAGGGGTTAAAGGAGAATGGGTCTGGGTGGGATGCTCTGAGGGTCAGTGTGGACTTGTTAGGCTGAAGGGCCTATTTCCACACTATAGGGATTCTATGATTGTATATACACTGTGCAGCTACATCTGGGTGTATCCTGAATGTGGGACGGGATATATCCAGGGCTGGTGAGGTGGTGCCTGGGACATAGTCATACTCAGGGAGTCATATGTTACAGACCATGTCAAAGAGCATTGGGCAAATGACGGGATCCCGTGATGCCCTACGTCAGCATAGAAACAGACCCTTCTATCCATCGCATCAATGCTGACCAGATTTCCCAAACTAAGCTGGTCCCACTTCCCTCTAAACCTTTCCTATTCATGTACTTGTCCAAATGCCTTCTAAGTTTTGTAACTGTACCTGAATCTACCACTTCTCTGGCAGTTCATTCCATACAGGCACCACTATGTAAAAGTTGCCCCTAAAGGTCCTTTTTAATTCTTGCCATGTCACGTTAAAGCAATGCCCTCCAATTTTGAAAGGCCGATTTTGACTCTGTTACAGAGCAGTATCATTGCGAATTTGACGAGGAGAGGTACAAGTTTTAAATTTTAGACGTTAATCTTGTGTAAAATCTCATGTAGTATTTTGCACGGTGGCTCAGTGGTTAGCACTGCAGCCTCACAGCGCCAGGGACCTGGGTTCAATTCCAGTCTTGGGTAACTGTCTGTGTGGAGTTTGCACTTTCTCCCTGTGTCTGCGTGGGTTTCCTCCGGGTGTTCTGGTTTCCTCCCACAGTCCAAAGATGTGCAGGCTAGGTGGATTGGCCACGCTAAATTGCCCATAGTGTGTAGGCGTGTGCGGGTTATAGGGGGATGGGTCTGGGTGGGATGCTTCAAGGGGCGGTGTGGACTTGTTGGGCCGAAGGGCCTGTTTCCATACTGTAGGGAATCTACTTCAAATCACTTACCTTCCTAAGGTGATGAGAGTTGGACCTGCCTGAAAGGTCTGTGTGAGAGTGACATACTAGTTGTTGAGTAACAGCTGTTAGGGATTTTGTTTTGATCAGTTTGACAGCAGTGTTTACAGCGTTTCAGCAGTTTAAGTTCAGATATGAATTTGAAGTGCATAGCGACCATACTTGTCAAACTAAAGTTTCACTCCAAGACTGACGTCTCTCAAATCTCTAGAACCTATGGTAATGTTGTAGGAAGATATCTGAGTACAATTAGTGAAACAAATTGCAAAAGCAATTGTTTAAATGTGGCACATTAATTTTCACGCATATTGCAGAATTTGTAGACTGAAGAGTTATTTGTATTGTTCTAAACACTTGGATGGTCAAGGCACAACAATCATGTTTGTGAATTCCCCTGAATGTCCTGGAACTGCACTGGGTCTGAGGAAGGAGGTCTTCCCTGGTGTGGGGGCAGCTTACGAATATTTGTGAACATCTTCCCCCTAAGGACAGAAGTCCTACAGTTGTCACAGAATGGTATTGCACTATTTTTAGAAAGTGAGGATAATAGTAGCTATTCATCTCAAATTTTTGTTAAAACGTGTGAGAATTTGCGTGAGAGTTCAAGACTACCAGCAGTATATATCTCTACAGGAATGTAGTCCAGACCACATGTGGTCATTCTTCATCTGTTGGATAGCCAACAAAGGCTCCAAGGCCTACATGGGGCTTTGCTGAGCTGTGAACAGCTTTTGACTCCACCAACCAAATAGGTCTTTGGAAAATTCACCAGAGACTTAGATGCCCAGCAAAATCTGTTACTATCCTGCTCCACCTACATGATGGTGTTCTAGTAATGATCATTTGCAGCTGATTAGAGACTAATAACTTTTTTACACCACTGAGAATCAAAAAAAGGCTGTATGACGGCATGATCTCTGTTCACTGTCTACCCCAGCATGCTAATGGAATACATCTGTGGCAATGTCCAGATTGGTTCCTGGCTGAGCTTCAACTTGATGTGAAGCTTTAACCTTAACAAGCTGAGAAGCAAGAGTCAGGAATTCCTCCCACTTTCTATAGACAAAGGGGGTTGCTATGAGTACACACATGGGCCCAGGCTATGCCTGCCTCTTTGTAGGATACGTGGAATCCCCCACCTTTTCCTCCATTACATTGATGACTGTATTGGCGCCACCTCGTGCTCCCACAAGAAGCTCAAACAGTTCGTCCACTTCACTAATACCTTCTACCCCAACCTTAAGTTCACCTGGACGTTCTCTGATGCCTCCCTCTCCTTCCTGGACCTCTCTGTCTCCATCTCTGGCATCCACCTGGAAAATGATATCCATTTCAAGCCCACCAACCCCCACAACTACCTAGATACAGTTCCTCTCACCCACCTTCTTGCAAAAAAACCATCCCCTATTCCCAATTCCTTCGCCTCTGCCACATCTGCTCCCAAGATATGGCATTCCACTCCTGGACATCCCAGATGTCCTGGTTTCTCAAGGACCGCAACATCCCTTCCACAGTGGTCGAAAATGCCCTCCACCATGTCTCTCGCATTTCCCACAACTCATCTCTCACACCCCCTCCCCACAATAACAACCAAAATAGAACCCCCTCGTCCTCATGTACCACCCCACCAAACTCCGGATCCAATGCATCATCCTCCGACACTTCCACCATCTGCAGTCTGACCCCACTGCCAAAGACATTTTACCTTCCCCACCCTTATCTGCTTTCCGGAGGGACCACTGTCTCCATGACTTCCTTGTCCGCTCCATACTCCCCTCCAGCCCGACCACCCCAGCCACTTTTCCCTGCAACCGCAGAAAATGCTACATCTGCCCTACACCTACCCCCTCACCCCCATCCCAGGCCCTAAGAAGGTGTTTACATGCACATCTGTTAATGTGGTATACTGCATCCGCTGTTCCTGTTGTGGCCTCCTCTACATCGGGGAAACCAAGCCGAGGCTTGAGGACTACTTTGTGCAACACCTACGCTTGGTTTGCAACAAACAACTGTACCTCCCAGTCGCAAACCACTTCAACTCTCCCTCCCACTCCTTGGATGACATGTCCATCCTGGGCATCCTGCATTGCCACAATGATGCCACCTGAAGGCTGCAGGAACAGCATCTCGTATTTCGCCTGGGAACCCTGCCCAAGGGTATCAACGTGGACTTCACAAACTTCAAAATCTCCCCTCCCCTGACCACATCCCGAAACCAGCCCAGCTCAACCCCGCTTCCCTAACTATTCCTCCCACCTCAAGCCCCACCCCCATCTCCTACTACTGACCTCATCCCACCTCCTTGACCTGTCCGTTTTCCCTGGACTGACCTATCCCCTCCCTACCTTCCCACCTACATTCACCTTTACTGGCTCCCACTCCGCCTCTTTAACCTGTCTGTCTCCTCTCCACCTATCTTCTCCTTTATCCATCTGCTATCCACCTCCCCCTCTATCCCTAATTATTTCAGAATCCCCTTCCCCTCCCCCATTTCTGAAGAAGGGTCTCGACCCGAAATGTCAGCTTTCCTGCTCCTCTGATGCTGCTTGGCCTGCTGTGTTCATCCCTACACCACGTTATCACAAAGATTGGCTGGGTGGCTGACAGTGAGGAGAAAAATGCTAGATTACAGGAGGATATAAATAGATTGGTCAGATGAGCAGATAGAATTTAACCCTAATAAATGAGAGGCGATGTGTTTTGGAAGAAGGAAAACAACAAGGATGTACTCAATGAATGGCAGAACACTAGGAAGCTCAGAGGAACAAATTAATAGGGTGGTTAAGGAGGCATAAGGGATGTTTGTCTTTATTAATTGTGGTACTGATTATAAGAGTAGGGAAGTCATGTTGGAACTATACAGAACGTTGGTTTGTGGGTGCAGTTCTGGTCACCACAATATAGTAAGGATACAATTGTGCTGGGTTGCAAAGGAGATTCACCAGGATGTTGCCTGGGAGGGAGCATTGCAGCTATAGAGAGAGGCAGCTCAGGCTAATTTCTTTGGAGCAGGGAACTTTGAGGGTAACTCTTTTAGAGGTGTATAAGATTGTGAGGAAGTTGGACAGGAAGCAACTGTTTCCTTAGTCAAAGGGTCGACACAGGGCACAATTTTAAAGTGAAAGGCATGAAGTTTAGATGGGATTTGAGGAAAAATGATTTCGCCCAGAGGGTGGAGGGTGAAATAACTTCAGAGTGCAGTATTCCGTCACAATGTTACTTTTTTTTTAACAAATTGGAGTCCCTGACACTGATCCAGCTCCCTCAGAGCCAGGTCTCAGAATGAGCAGAAAAATCATAACCATTTGGCCAAGGCTTGGCTCGGGTTTTTGCTGTGGGCTGACCTAGAGTACCTCAGTTTGGGATATGTCCTGAGTAGGCAATGCAATTGCCTTCACTCAAGTGGTGTTCCCCAAACTCAGTCGGACTGGCGAGGGTGCCCACTTCCTTCAGAATGCCCTGCAGCTCATATGCTCCATTTGCTGCATTTTCCAACAATAGGGCCATTATAGTGCTTGTTTGAAGACCAGTGGGACTTCAGCTAATAGGTGCTTTTCTGTGGCTACATCATTAATCCCGCATACCAAATAATCTCTCAGCATCTCATTAAGGGTTAAATCAAAGTCACATGCCTCTGCCAGTAGTCTAAACCTAATCAAAAATCTCAAAATAGATTCCCCTGGTTCTCAAATTGTCAAGTAAAACCAACAGCGTTTCAGAATTACAGGAAGCTTGGGGTCATAGCATTAACTAATCTGTCAACTCTTGGAAAGTTTTAGTATCTGGTGCATCAGGGAAGGTTAGGATCCTAATAACTGAAAAAGCTGTGGGTGTGCAAGCTGTCAGGAGAATTACTCTTTGCTTCTTCTCTGCCCCGATGTCATTTGCCTGAAAAAAAATGCATTCTTTCCACATACTGGGCCCAGTTTTTGATGACAGGATTGAACAGATCAAGCTTCCCAAAAATGCTTACTCCAACTCAAAGATGACTGTTGCAAGCAAATTTCTTCAGGAACCTGTTTTCCTGTCATTGCCACTGTAATAATTTAACAGAGGCAGGTATCCCATCCCCAAATCACTCTATTGACATGTGGAAGGTCCTCGACACTGACCCAGCTTCCTCAGAAACAACTCTTGGAGTGAACAGGATGACTGACACTGGTCTTCTTCTCCGTCAGCCAGGGCACCTGATTGGACAGGACTCACAACCCCAGTCAGGGAACACATATTCTATAAGGGGCACCTGGCTGACTTTGTTATAATCATTACAGTGAGGGTCTGGAATGCACATCCTGGGAGGGGAAAACTTTACACCTTTAAAAAGTGTTTGGACAATCGCTTGAAGTATCATAACATTCAAAGCTACGGGTCTAGTGTGGGAAAGTGGGACTAATGCAGGTATTGGTACACTGGGGGTGGAGTGGTATAAACTCAATGGACAGAAGGGCCTCTTCTGTACTGTATGATTCTGTGATCTGTTATTTGAAAAGTTTGGTTAGGAACAAATGGACACCTTTGAAAGTCATTAAATATTTCCATTTCACTGTGCTGTGAATCCAGTGATTGTGAGGTTGATTTGTTTGGCTTGTTGTCCCTGTGTTGTAACAATGCATATTCCATAGAGCCTTGTAAGCAACAGGTCAGATGGATGAAGTGGTTAAGAAAACATATGCGATACTTGGCTTTATTAGTCAAGGCACTGAATACAAGAGCAGGGAGAATATGACGGAACTTTACAGGACACGAATTAGGCCACAGCTGGAGTACTATATGTAGTTTTTGTCACCATACAATAGATTGGCTGTGATTACCCTAGACAGGGTGCAGAGGATGTTTGTCAGGATTTTGCCTGGGCTGCACCATTATGCATTTGGGTATTACAAACAAGGATCAGGTAAATAATACTTTGAAATTTGCATCATAGGTAGATGGAATGTTTAAGAAAGTGTTTAACACACTTGCCTTCACTTCTCAGACCTTTGTGTATAGAAGTTGGGATGTCATGTTGAGTCTGCAGAGGACATTGGTGAGGCCTCTTTTGAAGTACTGTGTGCAGTTCTGGTCACCCTGTTATGGAAAGAATATTAAAATGGCCACCCAAGTGGACAGGGTTGTTAAGAAAGCATATGGTGTTTTGGCTTTCATTAACAGGGGGATTGAGTTTAAGAGTCGTGAGATCTTGTTGCAGCTCTATAAAACTTTGGTTAGACCGCACTTGGAATACTGCGTCCAATTCTGGGCGCCCTATTATAGGAAAGATGTGGATGCTTTGGAGAGGGTTCAGAGGAGGTTTACCAGGATGCTGCCTGGACTGGAGGGCTTATCTTATGAAGAGAGGTTGACTGAGCTCGGTCTCTTTTCATTGGAGAAAAGGAGGAGGAGAGGGGACCTAATTGAGGTATACAAGATAATGAGAGGCATAGATAGAGTCGATAGCCAGAGACTATTTCCCAGGGCAGAAATGGCTAGCACGAGGGGTCATAGTTTTAAGCTGGTCGGTGGAAAGTATAGAGGGGATGTCAGAGGCAGGTTCTTTACGCAGAGAGTTGTGAGAGCATGGAATGCGTTGCCAACAGCAGTTGTGGAAGCAAGGTCATTGGGGTCATTTAAGAGACTGCTGGACATGTATATGGTCACAGAAATTTGAGGGTGCATACATGAGGATCAATGGTCGGCACAACATTGTGGGCTGAAGGGCCTGTTCTGTGCTGTACTGTTCTATGTTCTATGTTCTAAACTGAAGAAGGCTCAGAAAAATATTACCACGATATTTCTGGAAATGGAGAAATTGAGATACAAAATAGACTGGAAAGGCTGGGACTTTTTTTAACTGGGGGTAGGTTATTGAGGTGACCTTATTAAGGTTTATAAAATCATGAGTGGCATCAGGTGAATGACAAGAGTCTTTTCCCTAGGGAGTTCAAAACTAGGGGGCACATTTTTAAGGCAAGAGGAGAAAGATTTGAAAAGGACATGAGGAATAGTTTTTTTACACAAAGTGGTTCATGTGTGGAAATAACTGCCAGGGAAAGTGGTGAATACAGATACAATTACAGCATTTATAAGACATTTCGATAATTTCATGAATAGGAAAGGTTTGGAGGAATTTGGGCCAAGTGCAGGTAGGTGGGACTAGTTTAGTTTGGGAATATGGTTGGAGTGGAGTAGTTGGACTGAAGCATCTGTTTCTGTGCTGTATGACTATGACTCTAAAGAGAGACTAGATTGGATGGAGTTGCTTTCCTTAAAGCAGAGAAGACAGGAGGAGTACTGAGGTGTACAAAACTGATGGACTAGATAGAAATAAACTTCTGTCATTTGCAGGGGGGGTCAGTAACCAGGATTTAAGGAAAAGGGCAGGGGATTTAAGGTGGATTTCAGGAAGATATTTTCACCTGGAGTGTGGTTGGTATCTGGAACTCACTGTTTGATGGGGTGGTAGGTTCAGGTACCATCACAACACTTAAGTATTTAAACAAATGTACAAGCATACAATGTCACAAGTCAAGTGCTGGGGCTAGCGTAGAGAGATGCATGATGACTGGCACGATGACATAATGGGTTGAGTTTCCTCTTTCTGTGTTAAAATGTTATAATGATATGGTTGAAATGTTCGGAGGTCTTTTGGTGCATGTAGAGTGACTTATAGGATTTTTTGAAACAGATCTACAAGAGGTACTTGCAGTGACAGTGATTCCTTGGGGGTGGACGAACCATAAAAAGAGCAAGTATAATATAAGGGAGGAACAAATGGTAATTGATAGGAATTTGCTCCTATCAACTATCCCAATACCTCTTATCAATTACTCCAGTTTCTCCTAGACTTTCTCCACTGCCTTTTTATAAATTAGCCTCATAACCACCTACAAATTATTTCCAAGAACTCCGACTGACATTGCCATTCCATTCATGATGTGGATGATGCTGGCTAGTCCAGTGTTTATTGCTCATCCCCTCTAGTTATTCATAATAAGGCCAATATGCTCCACAACAGTCACTAATCTCATTTCATCTGGTGATCTCCCCACAGTTGCCGCCAAGCTCATAATTCCCCAACCCCACAGCTCACTTCTACCTTCTCCCCAAACTCAATGTCAAGTTCAGAATTTCCAGTCTGTGGGCTCCAGCTGCCTCCTCTAGGCCATAGATGTGCAATCCCTATACATGTCCATTCCCCATCAGGATGGTCTCCAGGCTATCCACTTCTTCCTGGAAAAGAACCCCTGGGTTCAGAGGGTTGAGCTATAGCGAGAGGTTGAATAGGCTGGGGCTATTTTCCCTGGAGCATCAGAGGCTGAGGGAGAACATCATAGCAGTTTATAAAATCTTGAGGAGCACAGCCAAAGTAATTTTGTCAGGGTTTGGGAGTACAAAACAAGAGGGCATAGGTTTAAGATGACAGGGGAAAGATTTAAAAGAGACCTGAACAGCTAGTTTTTCACATGGTGGGTGGTGAGCGTATGGAATAAGGTGCCGGACGTAGAGAGGTGGGCACAATTAGATGGGGACACGAATAGGAAGGGTTTAGAGGGATGTAGGTTGTTATTTGACTCTAAATGCACCTGGTGAATTTCAAATTTAATGTGACCTCTCTCTGCACACCTTCCCTGCAGCTGTAACACTGTATTCCTCACTCTGTTCTATTACCCTTATGCACTTTGTATGGTATGACCTACCTGTGCTGTAAACAAAAAAAAAACCTTTCGCCGTACCGACGTATATATGACAAAAAAACAAATCAAATCAAATACCAGTAAATAAGACTACATCAGTTTAGGAAGTCTAGTCGGTATGGATGAGTCAAACCGAAATATCTGTTTCCGTGCTGTATAATCCTGTACCACTTTGGATGTTAACAAGCATTTCCAGGGGTGGAGAAGGTCCCCTACCTCCACAATAGGAGCATAGTGCGCAGGTGCCGTGCTGAGCAGTGCATGTGCAGAGCGAGGGCGAAAGAGAACTGTTTGAGTGTTCCGCAAAAGGTGAGAGTAAGGTGATGTCGTAGAAGTCGTGGGGTCTGTTAGAGGGGAGAGGTTTCGGAAACATTTTGCGTCAGGCCCGAAATCCCGAATTTGAATTTCCGGTGTAGAGGATTGCACAGAGCAAGACGCAATTCCCAGCATTAGGCCCAAGTTAACGTTGTTACCATCTTTATTAGGGGCAACGTGCGGTGGGCCGCATTCGCAGCTGCCATCTTTGTAGGGGGTAATTGTTTTCAATGACTGAAATTCCAAACAGTAGTTTCAGGATGACCACAACTTGACCCTGAAGCTGCGTTAGTCTTTCAGTCCCAATGACTTATTAGAGCGGTGGCAGAGAAGACTAGAAGACAAGGGAATCTTGCACTTAAATTTTCTGAACATATTACCCTTAAAGACGTCCTGTCCCAATGATCCGAGCCTCCGTTCAATCATATGAAGACCCACGTCTCTTGAGTAGATATCATCCTCGAATCGAGGGACAGCGATGTTGAAAAGAGGCAATGCGTAACAGTCGATGTACGACAATTCTGGATTAGGATACAGGAGGACAGAATGTTGCCGATTTCTATCCTGGGCTGACAAAGATGAATTACAAGGCGTTAAAAGAAGTGGACTTTCACATCGCAAACTCAAACCGACCGAAATGAAGTTATATCCGGTCCCAGCAGTTATGGATTTTACAACCTTATTTTGCAGATTATTAGAAGAAGATTTTCAAACAGGAATCTCAGCCGTCTATTTTTCACTATTCGCTTTCAACTTAAAGCTTTCAGTGCTATGCCGTGTTATCTGAGATGTTCCATGTCTCTGAGGTTGATGTAACTCCTTTACTGCGGATCTGAATCACGTCTAGCCATTGCTTTGTTGCATCTCTGCTCTCTCCGATCACCTCTCTGTCATTGTCTAATGCCCTCTATTGCTGATAATAAGCTTGTTTTAGCTCTATTTACTATTTTACTGTTACTTGAGGTTTCCAATGCCCCCCCCCCCTTTTCCAAAGATGTGCTGCGAGGTTACCAGCTTCATCTTCAAAACATACGTTTTTCTCAGGAATTGTTTGTCCTGCAGTATCGTCTATTTTTCTTCTACGTCTGAGCTTGAATGAATCAGCAAATTCTTCAACATGGTTATTCCCCGCTCACACCAAAATGCTAAGATAATAAAATGTGAGGCTGGATGAACACAGCAGGCCAAGCAGCATCTCAGGAGCACAAAAGCTGACGTTTCGGGCCTAGACCCTAGGCCCGAAACGTCAGCTTTTGTGCTCCTGAGATGCTGCTTGGCCTGCTGTGTTCATCCAGCCTCACATTTTATTATCTTGGAATTCTCCAGCATCTGCAGTTCCCATTATCCAAAATGCTAACTTCCTTTCTGTCTACACTAAAACTGCCTAACTTGCTCAGTATTTATATCAGATTCTCTTTTTATTTCAGGTATCCAGGAGCTGCATTTTTGCACTAATATGCTTTTATCATTCTGGGCATTGTTTACAGAAGTCTTGGCCTCCTTTGTTATCCCTTTTTCATTATGATCACTTGGTGATACTATGACTCAATACAGAAGGAGACTGTTTAGCCCATTGTGCCCATTTTGGCTGCCTGCAAGAGTGAATCAACTTGTTTCACTTCCAAATTTCCTTCCTTTTATTAACAAATCCTGTATACATAGTGAATCCTAGTGGCCTGCAGAGAAGCTGATGTTTGACCTTCTTGAATCACTGCAATATGTGTGCTGTGTTATGCCCCAAGGTACAGAGTCCACTGTCTTTGGTACCACCACTCCACTGATCACATTTATCCAGTACCCAATATCACCAAGCAGATTTGTTTTCTAAGTTGCTTTATTGTAAAACAATATTTATTCAACAATGTTACAATGTTCACACACCGTTTCAAATATGAAAATATAAACAACTACCTTTCTAAATAACCCAGTATCTACCAGATAAATTGAAACAAAGAAGCTTTCTCTGCAGTTAGGTTAAATTTGGACAATGAAATATTCAAGATTGCTTTGTATCAGTGTTCTGGCCTTTTTAGATAGGTATTACTGAGCACAGACTGTTGTCACTGGGACATTTGTAAATGCAGTTCAATCAGGAAGCATTGAGAATACCTCTTTTAGCCAGAGTCTCAAAAAGGGTTTTCTTAGAAAGACTGAGGATGAACTGAGAGCTTCTCTCTGAGCAGGCTGTATCCCAATAGATCTCCACACAATTCAAACAAAAGTTAACTCCCAAAAGCCATAAACCCAGACATGTGATTTCCAGTAAACAAATCCAAACAATTAATTTGAGACTTGTGACTTCTAAGACATATTGAGGAAAAAATGTTCTGTATTAGTGACTCCATTTTAAAAAAATGGTCCAGGTATTTTAGCTCTTTTCATGTTTTTTTTCACTCTCAACAATCCTCAAAAAATATTACGAATGAAGTGTCCTCAAAATGTGCAGGTGCTCCCATGATGCTGTTTAAATAAAGAGTTCCACAAGTTTTATGAAGTAATATTGATACCATGAGGGGATATTTGGTTAGGTGGCCAAAAATTCTAGTCAAGAGATAGCTGTTAAATAGTATCTTAAAGGAGAAAAGCGAGACAAGAGAGAATTAGTCTCAACAGCTGAATTAGTGGTCTTGACAGCTGAAGGCAGAACCACTGCAGGTGGAACAATTAAACTCAGGATAGCTTTGGAGACCAGAATTGGAGGAAAGCAAATGAATCTAAGTTTATTATGAAGGATTTGCTAAATGGGAGCTCATCTTGGGGTGAAATGTAACATTGTACTTGAGAACAGATTGGTTCAGACTTATTTACCAAGGAGAGAGATGCAGTCAGTGGCAACGGAGTGGAATTGATAGCCGGGATTGAAGGTAATAGCTTTAGTCCTCCCAGAATTTAAATGAAAGACAATTCTGCTCATCCATTACTGAATATTAGATAAATATTTTACATATGACATGCATCTCCTGGCCCAAATGGGAGCTCATCTTGGGGTGAAATGTAACATTGTACTTGAGAACAGATTGGTTCAGACTTATTTACCAAGGAGAGAGATGCAGTCAGTGGCAACGGAGTGGAATTGATAGCCGGGATTGAAGGTAATAGCTTTAGTCCTCCCAGAATTTAAATGAAAGACAATTCTGCTCATCCATTACTGAATATTAGATAAATATTTTACATATGACATGCATCTCCTGGCCCCTTGACCGTATACCCAGATGACCTTTTAACCACACTATATTAGTTGATGATGATTCTGTCATCTTGAATATTGTCACTGTCCCATTTAAACTCACTGAAATGGGTGGGAGGGTGAACTGTGATGAGGATACAGAGATCCTTCAGCATGATCTGGACAGGTTGGGTGAGTGGGCAAATCAATAGCAAATGCAGTACAATTTGGATAAATGTGAGGTTATTCACTTCAGAAGCAAAAATGAAGGCAGATTACTACCTGATTGGCTGGAAATTGAGAGAGGGGAGTGTGCACTGGGACCTGGGATCCTTGTGCACCAGTCACCAAAGGTAGAAATGCAGGTGCAGAGGCGGTAAGGACAGCAAATGATATGTTGGCCCTTCACTGTGAGAGGTTTCGTGCACAGAAGCAGGATGTGTTGTTGCAGTTGTACAGGGCCTTTGAGAGACCACACTAGAATATTGTGTGCATTTTGGACTCCTTTTCTGACAATGGCTGCTCTTGCTTTTGATGGTTTACTACGCTGATCCCAGGGATGGTAAGTCTGACATATGAAGAGAGATTGACTAGTTTGGGATTGTTTTTGCTGGAGTTCGGGTGAATAAGAGGATATCTCATAGAGACTTATAAAATTCTAACAGAACTGGACAGGGTTGATGCAGGGAGGATGTTCTTAATGGTGGGTGTGTCCAGAACCAGGGGTCACAGTATGAGGATTTGGGGTGGACAATTAGGAAAGAGATGAGGAGACGTTTCTTTACCCAAAGAAATGTGAGCCTGTGGAATTCATTGCCACAGGAAGTAATTGATGCCAAAACATTCAATGTATTCAAGAAGCGACTAGATATAGCACTTGGGACAAATGCAATCAAAGGTTATGGGAAGTATGCAGGATTAGGCGATTGAGTTGAATGACCAGCCATGATGGTGAAGAATGGTGGAGCAATCGCGAAGGGCCGAATGGCCTCCTGCTATTACCTTCAATGCGTGTTCCTATGTAAATCATATGCCCTTAAAAGACGCTTGAGCCCACCATCATTACTGCTAACGGTCAAACCGCCCTTACTTCTCCAAAGTGTTGTAACTTGGTAATAACCCAACCTTCCCCACCAAAGATCCATTGTTGGCCCTTCCTATTTCTTATCTGTACATAGCTGCTGGACATTATCAAAAACATTGCAGGAACAGCAACTCATATTCCACTTGGGAACCCTGCAGCCCAATGGTATCAATGTGGACTTCACAAGCTTCATAATCTCCCCTTCCCCATTGCATCCCAAAACCAGCCCAGCTTGTCCCCACCTCCCTAACCTCTCACTTATCCCCTCCTCCCACCCCAAGCCTCACCTCCATTTCTCACCTACTAACCTCATCCTGCCTCCTTGACCTGTCCGTCCTCCCTGGACTGACCTATCCCCTCCCCACCTATTCTCTCCTCTCCACCTATCTTCTCCTCTATCCATCTTCAGTCCGCCTCCCCCTCTCTCCCTATTTATTTCAGAAGCCTCTCCCCATACCTGTCTCTGATGAAGTGTCTAGGCCCGAAACATCAGCTTTGGTGCTCCTGAGATGCTGCTTGGCCTGCTGTGTTCATTCAGCTTCACACTTTGTTATCTTGGATTCTCCAGCATCTGCATTATCTCTGATCAAAAAGCACTGTGTTAGTTTTCACACACACTGACAACTGACATCTGTTTCTCCACTGTTGCTAGATATTATTTTGCTTATCCAGCATCCACTGCTCAAGCAGAAATTCCTACTAATTAAAAGTTGGAAAGATCAAATTCATTATCTTTGGTTACCATCACAAACAGTGTTCCCTAAATACTGGGGCAATTCCTGACATAGGGTCATTCGGCACAGTAAAACCCCCCCCAGCTTAATAATATCATTTTTATAACAGGGAGACCAGAACTGGACACCGTACTCCAGAAGAGGCCTCACTAATGTTCTGTACTACATCAGCATAACATCTCAGCTCTTATACTCAAAGGAGTGAGCAATGAAGGCAAGAATGATAAATGCCTAACCACCCTATCTATATATGATGCAAACTTTAAAGAATTGTGTACCTGAATCTCTCGGTCTTTCTGTTCTACAACACTACCCTCGGCCCTATCTTAAATTGTATGTCTTGTCTTTGTCTTATCAATTTGCAATATCTCACATCTATCCAAATTAAACTCTAAGAGCCACAGTTCAGCTCAATGACCCAATTGATCTAGTTCTCTTTGTAATCTCAGACAACCTTCTTCACTGTCTACAATACCACCAATCTTGGTGTCATTCCCAAAATTACTATCTATGCTTTCTATATTCTAATTTAAATGATTTACATAAATGAAAAACAAAAGTGGACCCAGCACTGATCCCTTTGGAACACTGCTGGTCAGAGGCTTCCAACCTGAAAACAGCCCTTCACCATTACTCTCTGTCTCCTGCTGTTAAGCCAATTTTGTATCCAATTGGCAAGGTCTCCTTGAATCCCATCTAAACTAATTTTACTGATTATTCTACCATGTCAAACTTTGTCAAAGACTTTATTAAAGTCCAAGTAAACCATGTCTACCGCTCAGCTCTCATCAATTTTCCAAAAACTCAGATCAAGTTTGTGAGACATGATTTCCCTTGCACAATCATACTGACATTCCCTAAGTAATCCTTGACTCTCCAAATGCATGTAAATCCTATCTTTCAGAATCACTTCTAACAACTTACCCACCACTGAAGTCAGATTCATAGATTCCCTACAGTGTGGAAGCAGGCCATTGGGGCCCATCAAGTCCACACCATAACTCAAAGGGCATCCCACCTAGACCCAACTTCTATGTCCGAGACTAGAATTGAACCCAGATCTCAGGCACTGTGAGATAGCAGTGCTAACCATTGAGGCACCATGCTGCCTCAAGTCTATAATTCCAAGGTGTCTCGATTTGATTTAACTTGATTTGATTTGATTTATTGTTGTCATGTTCCTGAGTACGGTGAAAAGTTTTGCGAGCAGTACAGGAAGACCATAACAGACAAGGACATACAGATCATAGGGTGTTTAGACAGTGTGAGGCATACAGGTTACAGCTGCAAACGAGGTGCACATTAGATTTGAAATTAGAGAAGCCCATTCAGCAGTTTAATAACAGCAGGGAAGAGACTGCTTCTGAACCTTGTGCCTTGTAGAAGAGGTTGGAGAGTACTATCAGGGCAGGAAGGGTCTCTGATAATATTAGCAGCCTTTCTGTGGCAATGAGAAATGTAGATGGAGTCTGTGGATGGGAGGTTGGCTTCCTTGAAGGTCTGGGCTGTGTACACAACATTCTATATTTTCTTCTTGTCCAGGGCAGAGTAGTTGCCAGACCACACCATTATGCACCTGGATAGAATTTTTATTATGGTGCATCTGTAAAAGTTGGTGACGGTCCTTATTGACATGCCAAATTTCCTAAGCCTTCTGAGGAAGAACAGATATTGTTGTGCCTTCTTGGCTGTCGCCACTATGTGGTAGGTCCAGGACAGATTGTTGGTTATCATCACTCCTAGGAACTGGGCACTCTTGACCGTCTCTATCTCAACTCCATTGATGTAGATAGGGGTGTGTCCCCTCCTCCTTTCTTCCTGAAGTCAATGATCAGTTCTTTTGTTTTACTGATATTGTGAGAGAGATTGTTATCATTGCATGTTAGGGGTCAAGATGGAGCAGAATTTGTAAGGTGTGTCCAGGAGGGTTTTCTAGAGCAGTATGTATGTAGTCCAACTCGGGAAGGGGCCTTACTGGACCTGGTGCTGGGGAATGAACACGGCCAGGTGGTTGAAATTACAGTAGGGGACTACTTTGGAAATAACGACCACAATTCCATAAGTTTTACAATACTCATGGACAAGGATGGGAGTGGTCCTAAAGGAAGAGTTCTAAACTGGGGGAAGGCCAACTGTACCAAGATTCGGCAGGATCTGGGAAATGTAGATTGGGAGAAACTGTTTGAAGGTAAACCCACATTTGATTTGTGGGAGGTTTTTAAAGAGAGATTGATTAGTGTGCAGGAGAGACATGTTCCTGTGAAAATGAGGAATAGGAAAGGCAAGATTAGGGAACCATGGATGACAGGTGAAATTGTGAGACTAGCCAAGAGGAAAAAGGAAGCATACATGAGGTCTAGGCAACCGAAGACAGACGAAGATTTGGAAGAATATGGGGAATGTAGAGCAAATCTGAAATGAGGGATTAAGAGGGCTAAGAGAAGACATGAGATATTGCTGGCAAACAGGGTTAAGGAAAATCCCAAAGACTTTTATTCATATATAAAGAGCAAGAGGGTAACTAGAGAAAGGATTGGCCCACTTAAGGACAAAGAAGGAAAGTTATGCGCTGAGTCAGAGAAAATGGGTGACATTCTTAACGAGTACTTTGCATCGATATTCACCAAGGAGAGGGACATGCCAGATGTTGAGAGTAGGGATAGATGTTTGCTTACTCTAGGTCAAGTTGACATAAGGAAGGAGGAAGTGTTGGGTATCCTAAAAGACATTAAGGTGGACAAGTCCCCTGGTCCAGATGGGATCTATCCCAGGTTACGGAGGGAAGCGAGAGAGGAAATAGCTGGGGCACTAATAGATATCTTTGCAGCATCCTCAGACACGGGTGAGGTCCCGGAGGACTGGAGACTTGTTCATGTTGTCCCCTTGTTTAAAAAGGGTAGCAAGGATAATCCAGGTAATTATCGACCGGCAAGCCTGATGTCAGTGGTTGGGAAGCTACTGAAGAAGACACTGAGGGATAGGATCTATTCCCATTTGGAAGAAAATGGGCTTATCAGTGATAGGCAGCATGGTTTTGTGCAGGGAAGGCCATGTCTTATCAACTTAATAGAATTCTTTGAGGACGTGACAAAGTTGATTGATGAGGGAAAGGCTGTAGATGTCATATACATGGACTTCAGTAAGGCATTTGATAAGGTTCCCCACGGCAGGCTGTGGAGAAAGTGAAGTCACATGGGGTCCAGGGTGTGCTAGCTAGATGGATAAAAAACTGGCTAGGCAACAGGAGACAGAGAGTAGTGGTATAAAGGAGTTTCTCAAATTGGAGACCTGTGACTATTGGTGTTCCACAGGGATCTGTGCTGGGACCACTGTTATTTGTGATTTCCATAAAAGATTTGGTGGAAGTTGTAGGTGGTCTGATCAGCAAGTTTGCAGATGACACTAAGATTGATGGAGTAGCTGATAGTGAAGGTGACTGTCAAGAGATTACAGCAGAATATAGATAGACTGGAGAGTTGGGCAGATAAATGGCAGATGGAGTTCAATCCGGGCAAATGCGAGGTGATGCATTTTGGAAGATCAAATACAAGGGCGAACTATACAGTAAATGGAAAAGTCCTAGGGAAAATTGATGAACAGACAGATCTGGGTGTTCAGGTCCATTGTTCCCTGAAGGTGGCAACGCAGGTCAATAGGGTGGTCAAGAAGGCATGTGGCATACTTTCCTTCATTGGACGGGGTATTGAGTGCAAGAGTTGGCAGGTCATGTTACAGTTGTATAAGACTTTGGTTCGGCCACATTTAGAGTACTGTATACAGTTCTGGTCCCCACATTACCAAAAGGATGTGGATGCTTTGGAGAGGGTGCAGAGGAGGTTCACAGGATGTTGCCTGGTATGGAGGGTGCTAGGTAATGAAGAGAGGTTGAGTAGATTAGGATTATTTTCATTAGAAGGATGGAGATTGAGGGGCGGACCTGATCTGAGGTCTACAAAATCATGAGGGGTATAGACAGGGTGGATAGCAAGAAGCTTTTTCCCAGAGTGGGGGACTCAATTACTAGGAGTCATGAGTTCAAAGTGAGAGGAGGAAAGTTTAAGGGAGATATGCATGGAAAGTTCTTTACGCAGAGGGTGGTGGGTGCCTGGAATGCGTTGCCAGTGGAGATGGTAGATGCAGACACGTTAGCGTCTTTTAAGATATATCTGGACAGGTACATGGATGGGTGGGGAGCAAATGGACACAGACCATTAGAAAGTAGAAGACAGGTTAGTCAGAGGATCTCGATTGGTGCAGGCTTGGAGGGCCGAAGGGCCTGTTCCTGTGCTGTAATTTTCTTTGTTCTTTGTTCATTATAACACCAAATACTCTATCTCCTTCCTGTATTCTGACTCAACATTGTTTGATATCTGGCCTACAATGGTGATGTCGGCAGTGAACTTGCAGGTGGTGTTCATACAAAATTTGGCTGCACAGTCATTAGTGCGCAGGGAGTACAGTAGGGGGTTGAGACGCATCCTTGCAGGGTGCTGGTGTTGAGGATTATCATGGAGGATGCATTGTTGTCGATGTTAACTGATTGCTGTCTGTGTGTCAGGAAGCTGAGGTTCCAATTGCAGAGTGCAGAGCCTAGGTCTTGGAGTTTTGTGATTGGTTCGGTTGGGATTATGGTGTTGAAGGTGGAGCTGGAAGTAGGAACCTGACACAGGTATCCTTATTGTCATGATGTTCCAGGGATGAGTATAGGTCTAGGGAAATAGTGTCCACTGTGGACCTGTTTCACCTGTAGGCAAATTGCAAGGGATTGAGGCAGGCTGGGAGGCTACAGTTGTAGTTGCAGAGTTGCCACGACCAACCTTTCAAAGAACTTCATGGTTATGGAGGTCTACGGGGTGGTAGTTGTTGAGGCATGTTGCACGTGTATTCAGTGGTACTGGGATGATGATCGTCTTCTTTTTCCTTGGGTTTACTCTCAAGAAGGCCAATTTGATATTTGCAGTGGTGACTGAGGGAATAGGTGCATCCGGGGCTGTTGGGGCAGGTGACATCGCACTACTGGCATTCTGATCAAACCGAGCATAAAAAGCATTGAGCGCATCAAGGAGTGATGTGACTTTGTCCAAAATTTTGTTCTGTTTCATTTTGTCGTGTAGGTTTTGCCATAGGTGGCAAGTGTCCATGTGGTTAGTTTGGGCCTCTAACTTGGTCCGGTACTACTCTTAGCATCTCCTTACATTTTTTGTTTTGCACTCTCCAGTCATTTGTCACCTACCCCTATTATGCATGACATAACTATTTCCGAAAGGGGCCCCACAATTTCTTCACCTAACTTCCCACAAAATCCTGGGATACACTGGATGAGGTTCTGGAGATTTATCCACATTTATACTCTCTGAGACTTCCAGCACTTTCTCTTCTGTAATGTGAACTGTTTTCAAAACAGTTATAATAACAGCCCTTGATACTCTGAACAACATACTATCTATCTAGCCAACTGAGTTAATTGGGTCACTGTGCTTCTTAAGGCACCTCCTAAAACCTGCTTCTTCAGCTAAAATATAAATCTAAAATATACAACCATAATGTACATTCTAATATATATCTAGGCTTCAAATATTTTCAAACTAATGAACATTGGGCCTGGAGGAAACCTTAATAAACTGCCTAAAAATGCAAAGCACTACTCCTGGTATTATACAGTATGGGTCAATTTAAAAAGCTAAAATACTTTTTTTTTCAATAAATGCAAATTTTTTTTTAAACCATTAGTAGACCAAGATTATTCTTAGTGTAAGAAGAACAAATGATGTAGAATGGACAATTGATTTAATTGCCATGGGTTTAATTATGTGACTGAAAACTGTTTTCCCAAGCAGCGCATCTTTTGTGGGTTGAGTAGAATAGGATCTATAAAATCTTGATTTCCAGTTTTGTCCTTGGGAACTGTCTGAGATTGAACCTCACTGCTCACATCTTGGTGTCATAACTGACTGCTACACACACCATCATTAATGTTAGATAGTTCAATATGCCACTTATTTCCAACTCACCCCAGCTCTTGCCCAGCCATAAAACCTTCATCCATGCCCCTGAGACAGTCAGGCTCTATATTGTTCATGGAATCAAAACATCAGTGGCTCAGCCAATATTTATTGACAATCTCATGGTCTAGAGGACAGTTAACATCTGTGGATTTGGAGGCACACATAGCCAGACTAGGTAGAGATAGCCGATTATCTTCCCTGAAGGGAATTCATGAACGTTATTATAACAACTCCACTGCACATTTGAATCATTTTCACGTGCAATGAAGATTTCTGCCATTAACACCTATTCAGACAGCAAACCCCACATCCTGAACACAGTCTAGTGAAAATGTTACCAATTACCCCATACTCTTTCCATCAATTGCATTAAAACTAATTTTTTGGTTATTGACTTCTCTGTTAATGAAATAGAGTGGTTAGGAAGAATCTATTTGGCCTCTCATAATTTTATTTACCTCAATTAAATCTCCCCTCACTCTTTGTTGTAAGAAACATAGCTGCATCCCATCCAAAACTTTTATCACTAGAATTCTCCAGTCAATGCAACATCCTTGTGGATCTCTTCTGTACTGTCTCCATTATGATTACATCCTTTTTGTAATGCAGTGCCTGGAACTATACTAAGTGCTTTGGCTATGGTCTAGCCTGTGTTGATTCTAGTTCTAGGTTAATTGCATTCTTGTCTTTCATTAACTTCTGTGTAATAGAAACTGATATTAGGAACCTGTTTGTCTGAGAAACCTAATGTTAGATAACTCTCTCCAGTGAACACTGACCTGGATGACTGGGCCATGATATGTTTCCTTGTTCACCTTATTGACTTTGAATTCTGAATCTGTGCTTTCAGACATCACATAATCAAACTCCAAACAAATTTTGTCACTTTAATGATTTTATTAACAGCACTGCAATAATAGATAGAGGATAGTTACCCAACATGGAGAACAGGAGAGTAGATTCCTTACTGTTGGAATTCATCCAAATGATTTTGTCATCTTTTGTAGGTGCCCTCACGATTGAAGAGCTCTCTGTGAAATCAGCCCGAACATCCACAGAGATGACAGTTCATGTTGTTGAAAGTGGTACTAGGGAAACCTCTGCACAGTTATATTGTTTGTACTGACCTCCCTGATGTATTTTACTCCAAGTCTGTTACCTTTTGAATGACTGCTTGGGAAAGCTGTAATTGGCTATGCAGTGAATCCAGCACAATGGAGAACCTCATTGTTTATAATTTTGCCATCAAATTCTCATGATGGTCCTCAGCTGTCTTTGGTGGAAGTGTTCCAGAGATTTGATGTGGCCCTTTAGCAGGACTCTGCTCCAGACAGTAGGGTGGGAAGGACAGAGTCCTGATTGAGTTTGGTGTTCATTTTCCATTTACTGTCATGCAGCTTCCAGACACAAATAGAAGTAACACTGTTTGCATTTAGAGCTCAGTTACATAGGATATATCTGGTCCAACCTGTTCACGATAGTGCATAAGATCCACTCTTCTTTCCTCATCTAAATCTACCATTTGTAACTTCTATTCTCTTTTCTCCTCTTGTGCTTATCCAGCTTCTCCTCAAACACATCTAAACTATTTAACTACTCTGTGGTAGTCAGCTTCACATTCTCCACTCTCTGCAGCAAAATGTTTCTTCTTAATTCTCCATGGAACTTCTTGGTGATCATTTTATATCGATGGTCTCTCATTATACTCTCCTTCAAAACAGGAGGGATTCTCCCTGCACCCTCTTTGACAAAACCTTTATTCTAATTCTAGATCACCCCTTCAGCTTTCGTTTCTTAAGAGAAAAGTGACCCAACTCTTCAATCAATCCTTTCCTGATCTGTGTATGCATACATTTCCAGGGTCATCCTTCTCAATCTTCTCTATATACTTGAGTGGTTCTCTGTACCTTTTCCACAATATAACCACCAGAACTTCAAGCAGTCCAAGTCAGATATAAGATTTGAAACAATTTGGGATAATTTCACTACTTTGCATTTCTACAACTCTAGACATAGGATGCGAGCCTCATTAACATCCACTCACATTTCAGAACAGTGAAGGTTCCATGAGACAAAAGTTCAGACATTGCCTACTACAGACAAAACATAGAGCAATATGGGAGTAAACTAGCAGCTTAACAGTATCAACAACCTGCACGTCTCTGTTCAATACATTGAGTGGAATTAAATTGGAACCAGATTTAAACAGTGAGAAAGATTGTTGGCAGATGAGCTGGCTCCAGGGAGACAAGAGATTCTTGCTTTGTGGAGTTGCGAACCTGGGAAGCTGAACATTTTGTGGGTGGGAATGATACTGGCCGAAGACTTTGGACCTATGGCAGAAGTGGTATGTCTTTCTTTCCAGTAAAACACTTAAAAGCTTGAATAAAGTAAGTATAATTTTCCCTTATCAGTTGATGCAAGTAACAAAGAGACTTCACAGATAATGGGTCAACTGCCTGTGTGCTTTTTCTCCTTTGCCTTTAAGTGTAGGAGCTTTTTAGAAAGACATTTTAGAGTTTTGACTTGTAGATTATATATTCACAGATTATAGCTGTTTACTTATGGTTAGAATCTATTTTGAAATAAATGGGTGATCTTGTTAAGTACAGAAGGCCGGTCTATGCTTTCTGCTAGTCTGGGTCTTTCAGACAATAATTGGGAACATTGTACTTGTTGATGAACTTAGACCTTCTGTGATGACTCCAGAAATAGCAGGACAATTTCCAATGAGACGCCACAATACCAACATTAGGAGAGTCATTCTGGGAGCTAGAGTAACTGAATGGATGAGAACTGAAATAACCTACCATTCAAAAGGAAAAGGGTTCAGTCCTTAATCTGTTTCACAGCAGCAAGAACAGAATCCAGCTCTGCCTCAAACACATGAATTTGCTTGTGTTTCAGCAGGCTGGATGGCCGGGTAAATCTCTGATTGCACAAGGAGCAAGTGAGCTGACTCTCCCTGGCATGAACTCTTTGGTGTCTGTGCAGGTGGGATGAGTCAGTAAATCCCTTCCCACACACAGAGCATTTGAATGGCCGTTCTCCAGTGTGGCTACGCTGGTGTCTCACAAGATGGGACGAATAAACAAACCCCTGACCACACACGGGACAGGTGAATGGTCTCTGCCCAGAATGGACTCGCTCATGTATTTTAAGATAAGGCAAACGAGGGAAACGCTTCCCACACACAGAGCAGAGGAATGGCTTCTCCCCAGTGTGAACTTGCCGATGTGATTCGAGCTTAGATAACTGAGCGAATTTCTTCCCACATACAGGGCAGGTGAGCAGCTTCTTCCTGTTGTGAACCTGCTGGTGTGTCAACAGATCATATAACTGAGTAAATTTCCTTTCACACACAGGGCAGGTGAATGGCTTCTCCCCAGCATGAATGCGTTGGTGTATCTTCAATCTGGCCAATAGAGTGAACGTCCTCCCACATGTGGAGCAGGTGAACACCCTCTTTTTGGTGTGAACAAGACGGTGTTTCCGCAGGAGGTGGAAGTAAGTAAATCCCTTCCCGCACACACCACAAACATATGGCTTTGCCCTGGTGTGAACACGCTTGTGTATTAAAAGGTGACACATCCGTGGGAAACTCTTCCCACACACAGAGCAGGTGAATGGCCTCTCTCCAGTGTGAACCCGCTGGTGTGTTAGCAGGATAGAATATTGACTGAATTTCTTCCCACAAACAGAGCACAGAAACGGCCTCTCTTTGGTGTGACCATGTTTGTGCATCAGAAGGTAGGTCGAACGAGTGAATCCCTTGCCACATATGGAGCAAGAAAATGGCCTCTCCCCAGTGTGAACACGTTTGTGTGTTGAAAGGTCAGATGCCCGAGTGAATCCCTTCCCACACACAGAGCAGCTGAATGGCCTCTCCCCTGTGTGAATCCGTTTGTGT
Source organism: Stegostoma tigrinum (assembly GCF_030684315.1). Taxonomy (NCBI): domain Eukaryota; kingdom Metazoa; phylum Chordata; class Chondrichthyes; order Orectolobiformes; family Stegostomatidae; genus Stegostoma; species Stegostoma tigrinum. Next base: position 15,920,707 of record NC_081395.1, on the reverse strand, counting down.
GTCAGAAGATGGAATGGATGAGTGAATCTCTTCTCACACACAGAGCAGAAAAACAATCTCTCCTTGATGTGCGTGGTCTGATGGTTCAAAAGATGAATCTTTCTTTTAAAGGTTTTCTCACATTTAGAACATTTAAAAGGTCTCTTAGCTGAATGAACCAGTTGGTGGTTAATGCAGTGGGAGGCTTGAGCGAATCTCTTTCCACAGTGGGAACAGCTGAATGGCCTCTCCTTGGTGTGAACTTGCTGGTGCTCAGCGAGATGCTCTGGCCCACTGAAAACTTCCCCACAATTAGAGCAACTGAACGGTCTCTCGTGAATGTGAAGGAGCTGGTGCTCCCCGAGGCGGGAGGACAGACTAAACCTCTTTCCACAGTGGGAGCAACTGAATGGCCTCTCATCAGTGTGATTTTGGATTATTTCCTCAGAGGAGTCAAAGCTGTCCCCAGAGTCAGAATGTTGAAGATGGCTTTCAATGTGATCGATTTGGTGTGCCCGCAGGTTGGATGAACAGCTAAAGCTCTTCCCACACACGGAGCAGATGAACAGTCTTTCACTTTTGCGAGCCCGCTGGCGTGTCAGCATGTTTCCCAGCTGGGTCAATCCCTTCCAACAGCAGGAATGGCCTCTTCTAGTTTCCAGCTGAGATGGTCAATCAAGTCCCTTCAGATTTGCAAATCCTCAGGTCCCAATGGATCGTGAGACCTAATGTCTAGGAATGGGGTTTGTTTTGATTTTCCTGATGCAGATTTTCTCTTCCAATATCCTGTAAAAGGATTTGACAAAAAGAAATTACACAAAATACACAATACATAGACAGACCATTTGGTCTATCCAGTCCATGTTGGAGTTTCCACTCCAGTCAAGTGTCCATTGTGTTTAAGATAACAAGGTGTAGAGCTGGATGAACACAGTAGGCCAAGCAGCATCAGAGGAGCAGGAAGGCTGACGTTTCAGGTCTGCACTAAATGCCCAGGACATGGTCAAGCAGTTTCAGGGCCGAAGAGATTACATGAGGGTTTCAGTGGGAGAGATCCACTGAGGTATTTCTAGAGGGAGGAGGGTAACTTCCATGTAAGCATCCTTAGAAGAGTCTTTGCAGTGGGGTTAAAATTGATTCAGATATAGTGGGAACTGCCGAAATAGGACTGAAGAAGGGTCCAGACCCGAATCGTCAGCTTTCCTGCTCCCCTGATGCTGCTTGGCCTGCTGTATTCATCCAGCTCTACACCTTGTTAGCTCAGATTCTCCAGCATTGGCAGTTCTCACTATCTCAATCCACTGTGTTTAAGTCATCTTGCCCTTTCGATACATGTTTCTATTAGATTTTCCTTCATATTCTCACTTAACTGAATAGCTTCTTGAGATCATGAGTTCTATATTCTAACAACTGAATAAGGAATGACTCGTCGCCTATTTCCCTGTGAACTACATCAACCTTTCTTTGCGGATTCATAGCCTCTGTATTAGATATAACAAGAAGCGGAAATGTTCCATCTGCATCCAAACCAAAATTTTGAACATATGCACAAGAAGAGACAAACACTTCTCTCGCTTTGAATTTGCTGTGTATAAATGCTCTCCACTCAAAATCCTTAAATCTTACTGAAAACTACAAATATCATGGACAAGGACAAAGACGGACAAGAAAGAAAAGTTCTGAACTGGGGGAAGATCGATTTTAGCAAGCTGAGATGGGACCAGGCAGAGTGGATTGGGAGGAGCTACTTGCAAGAAAATCCTCAGAGCAATGGGAGACATTCCAAAGGTATTAGTGAGAGTGCATGGCCAATGTGTTCCTGGAAAGGTGAAGAATGGGAACCAAAAAGTGCAGGAAACCCCAGGTGTCAAGGAATGACAGGATCAAATACAGAAAAAAAAAGAGGAATGTTATGGTGAATAATGAAGACTCAAAACAGCAGATGCCTGGAGGGCAGCAGAAAGTGCAGGGGGTTGCTTAAAAAGGAAGATAAGAGAGCAAAGAGGGGTCATGAAAATACACTAGCAGATAAAATTAAGGAGAATCCAAAAGCACAGCTGAGGTTCTTTATGATACTGTATTCTGCATGATTCTTCTATATGATACTGCATCTGATTTCATTGTAGAGAAGGAAGATAGAAGTATAAAGGTCAGGGATAGGGACTCTGATGTGCTTGAAAAAGTTAGCATTGAAGGGAGGTAATAACAGTTTTGGCAGGCTTGGAAGAGGATAAATCCCCAGGCCCAAAACAGATATCCAAAGCTGCTGCTGTGACAGGCATGGGAGAAGATTTCAAGAACTCTGAGATTAATTTCCAAGAAGGTGAGAAGGCAACTAATTTGATACCATTTTTCAAGAAGGGTGATATCCACAAACAAGGAAATGACAGGCCAGAAAGTCTAAAATCTATCAAAAAAACCTGGGGAGACAGAATTAATCTCCATTTAGACAGATAAGGATTAATCAAAGATAGTCAGCCCTGCTATGTAAGGGGGAATATCGTACTGAAAAATCTGATTGAGTTTTTCAAGGACGTGACAAATTGTGCAGGTGAGGGTCGTGCCAGTTGACATAGTCATACAGATTTCAGTAATGCTTTTGAGAATCTCAATGGCAGACTGATTAAGAATTGAAGAACCCGTGACAATTTTGAAAACTGGATACAAAAGTGGCAGGAAGCAGGGGGTGATGGTCAAAGGGTGTCTTGTGACTGGAAGCCTGTGTAACAGAGCTTGGTCCCTTTCTCTGTGTTGCATACATTAATGATCAAGACATGAATTCAGGAGGCATGAATTCATAGAATCTCTATAGTGTGGAAGCAGGCCATTCAATGCAACACGTCCACTTTGACGTTCTGAAGAGCATCCCATCTAGACACATACAAAGTAGAGGGATAGGGTAGGGGTATGGCGAATCCACACGTCCCTGGACACAATAGGCAATTTAGCACGGCCAATCCACCTAACCTGCACATCTTTAGATTGTGGAAAGAAACCAGAACACTTGGAGAAAACCAATGTAGACACGGAAGAATGTGTAAACTCCACACAGACAGTCGACCAAGGCTGGAATTGAGTCCCTTGTGCTGTGAGGCAGCAGTGTTAACCACTGAACCACCATGCTGCCCCTAAATTCAGAAGTGCCAAATGTTTCTCTGCTGGAGAAACAGTAGCTCTGGCAGCATCTGTGGAGAGAAAACAAAGTAGATGTTTCAGATCCAGTGACTCCACTCCCACCACCTTCTGTTTTTGCTTCAGATTTCTAGAATCCACAGTTCATTCCTTTTTGAAAGTGTTTCTCTGGGTTTGAGTTTGCAATATGCAAATGCACTCCTCCTAAGCTCCTGAAAACAACTTCATAAACCCATTTAACTCAGTCAATATAGAAATTTTAAAAAATACAGAAATTGCCAGAAAAACACAGCAGGTCTGACAAGCATAGGCAACATTTCACATCCAGTGATCTTCAGAATGAACTGTGGCTCGAAAATGATGGTATGCACGCGAGGGAACTTGGGGAAATAAACAGTAACTTCTTGGAGTGTATGGAAGTCTTAAAATGCAGTAAGGTAGATAAATCCCCTGGACCTGGTGAAGTGCATCCTGAGACTTTGTGGGAGGCTAGCCAGGAAATTGCAGGGTCCCTAGCAGAGATACTCGTATCATTGACTGCCATGGGTGAAGTGCCCAAAGATAGAACGGTAACTAATGTTGTGCCATTATTCAAGAAAGGCAGCAGGGAAGTGCCTGGGAGCTACAGGCTAGTAACCTAAAGTTTGTTGTGGCTAAGCTGTTGGAGGGGATTCTCAGAAACAGGATCTACAAGCATTTGGAGAGGCAAGGACTCATTTGTGATTGTCAGCATGGCTTTGTGCATGGGAAATTGTGTCTAATGAATTTTATTGAGTTTTTGGAAGTGGTGAATGAATGCACTGCAGTAGACATTGTCTATATGGACTTTAGCAAGGCCTTTGACAAGGCACCATGCATGGTTAACAATATCTCATCTGGGCTGCACATAAATATGGAGTGAGGGGGAAACATCTAGTTGTCACAGGCCACACAGGTACCAACGATATTGGTAGAAAGAAGACAGAGGTCCTGCTGAGAGAACATGAGCAGCTCGTAACTAAATTAAGTAAATTAAGTAAACTAAAATAAGTAAATCAAAAATAGATAATGATCATGTCTGGATTAACTGAGCCATGAGCAAACTGGCACAGGGTCAAAAAGATTAATCAAAGTAAATACATGGCTTGAAGATTAGTGTGGGGGGCAACAGGTTTGAATCCTCAGCACACTGACACCAGTATGGGGGAAAAGAGGAAGCTGTTCCAATGAAATGGGATCCACTTGAATCAGAGTGGGACCAGAGTCTTAGCAAATCACATAGCGAGGAATGTGGATAAGGTTTTAAACTAAATAATGGGGTTGTGGGCTCAGTTGCATGGAAGTTTGGAACAAGTTAAAGGGTGGTGGGGGGCTCAGCAGAGGCTATTCAAGTAATAGGAGGCAGAAAATGGGAAGGGTTAGACAAGATCTAACTTCAGGCACAGCAGATGAGGGGAAAGCCATGAGAAGGGTACAATCAATGCAGTTCTGAAGATGTTGCACTTAAACGCATGCAGTATATGAAACGAGGCAAGTGAGCTGGTAGTGCAGATTGAAATTGGCAGGGACAATGTTGTAGGTTTCACAGAGATGTGGCCAAAAGGGGGTCAAGAGCTGGGAATTTAACATCCAAGGATACATATCATACCAAAAGGCAGATGGGCAGAGGGGTAAAGGTTGTCTTGTAAGAAATGAAATTAAATTGATAACAAGAAGTGATATAATGTTGGAAGGCAGAGAATTCAGGAACTGCAAAATAAAAAAGACCCAGATGGGAGCTGTCCATAGGCCTCCTAGCAGTAGTCAGAATGTAGGGAAGAAAATAAATCAGGAGACTGAAAAGCACTATTACAATAATCATGGGGGCCTTCGGTACGCAAGTGGCCTGGAATAGTGAGGTTGGTAGCAATCCAAAGATAAGGAACTGATGGAATGTCTTAAGAGATTTATTTTGACAAGCTTGTGCCTGACCCCACTAAGGAACGGGTAATAGTGGATTAGGTGATGTGTAATGAGGCAGACTTGATTAGGAAACTTAAGACCATAAGACATAGGAGTGAAAGTAAGGCCATTCGGCCCATCAAGTCCACTCCGCCATTTAAATAATGGCTGGTGAGCATTTCAATTCCACTTCCCTGCACTCTCCCCTTAGCCCTTGATTCCTTGTGAGATCAGAAGTATCCCTTATAGGGCAGAGGCCATAATATGATTGAATTCACTCTGCGATTTGACAGGAAGATGATTAAATTAGATGCAATGGGAATACAACTGAATAAAGGTAACTACAAGGAAAAGGGGAGGAACAGGCCAGAGTTTACTGGAAGAGATGGTTAGCAGGGGAGACACTGCAGCAGCAATGACAGTGGTTTCTGGGGGGGGGGGTGCATAGTTTGGGAGGCACGGCAGAAATTCATCCCAAAAGGAGAAGTAACACACCAAAGGGAAAATGAGGCTACCAGAGCTGAGAAGGAAAGCGCAAAAAAGTAAAAACATACAATGCAGAGAAGATTAATGAGAAGCCATCATATCGGGAGGCCTTTAAAAATCGGCAGAGGATAACCCAAAGCAATCAGATGAATGAAGCTGAAATATGAGACTAAGCTAGTTAATAATAAAAGATTGCAAGTTTTTTCAAGAAGACATTTAAAAGATGAGAGGCAAGAGTGGGCATTGAACCACAAGAAAAAGAGGCATGAGGAATATTATTGGGGAACAAAGAAATGGCTGATGAACTGAATAGGTGCTTTGCATCAGTCTTCACAATGGAAGACATGAGCAACATACATAACAGAACTTCAACAGCGTACGGGAAAGGAGTCAAGTGTAGTGGCCATCACCAAGGAGAAGGTGATGGGGAAGCTGAAATGTCTAAAGTTGGATAACTCACCCAGACCAGATGGACTGCATTCTAGAATTCTGAAGGAATGCCTTTGACCGTGCTGCATAGGAGGCTGCTAAAAAAGGTAAGAGTCCATGATTTTCAGTGCAGAGTACAGGCATGGATAGAAAATTGGCCAACTGGCAAGAGGCAGAGAGTGGGGTTAAGGGAGTCTTTTTCAGGATGGCAGTCTGTGATTACTGGAGTCCCGCAGGGGTCAGTATTCAGACTACAACTATTCATATGATAAATTAACAAGCTAGATGAAGGAACTGAGGGTATTGTGTCATATGCAAATTTAACAACAAAGATATGAGGAGGGCAGGTAGTTTTGAGGAGGTGGGAGGTGCAGAAAGACTTGAACAGGCTAGGAGAGTGGGTGGAAACAGCAGATTGAATATAATAATATGGGAAAGTGTGAGGTTATGCACTTTGGTAGAAAGAAAGGAGCTTATTATAAGTGATAATGCGAACTGCAGATGCTGGAGAATCCTAAATAACAAAGTGTGGAGCTGGATGAACACAGCAGGCCAAGCAGCATCTTAGGAGCACAAAGCTGATGTTTCAGGCCTAGACCTTTTATCAGAAGCGGGGGAGAGGGTTCTGAAATAAATAGGGAGAGAGGGGGAGGCAGATTGAAGATGGATAGAAGAGAAGATAGGTGGAGAGGAGACAGACAAGTTAAAGAGGCAAGGATGGAGCCTGTAGAGGTCAGTGTAGACGGGGAGGTAGGGAAGGGGCAGGTCAGTCTGGGGAGGACAGACAGGTCAAGGGGGTGGGATGAGGTTAGTAGTTAGGAAATGAACATGTAGCTTGAGGTGGGAGGAGGGGATAGGTGAGAGGGAGAACAGGTTAGGGAGGCGGGGACGAGCTGGGCTGGTTTTGGGATGCAGTGGGGAGAGGGGAGATTAATGGGGAATGGCATCAGATATCTGAAGTACAAAAGGAATTGAGAGTCTTAGTTCAGGGTTCTCTTAAGGTTAACACTCAGGTTCAGCTAGTAGTTAGGAAGGCAAAGGTCAGCATTCCATTTCAATCAAGCTATAATACAAGAGGACAGACATACTCTGCTTTTGGGCAGCATGCTGCCTCAGTGCTAGGAAGCCGAGTTAAATACAACATGAGCAACTGTCTGTGCAGAGTTTGCATGTTCTCCCCGGGTCTGTGTGGGTTTCCTCCCGCAGTCCAAAGATTTGCAGAGTTGGTGGATTGGCCATGCTAAACTGCCTTAGTGTCTAGGGGGATTAGCTATGATTAACATAAGGTTATGGGGATAGAATGTGAGGGCTTGGTGGGGCTGGGCTTGGGTGGGAATCTCTTCAGAGGGTTTGTGCCAACTCACTGGGATCCCCCTCGTTCTCACACACCACCCCAACAACCTCCCAATACAATGTATCATCCTCCAACACTTCCGCCATCTACAAACCGACCCCACCACCTAAGACATTTTTCCATCCCCACCCTTGTCTGCCTTCCGGAGAGACCACTCTCTCCGTGACTCCCTTGTTCGCTCCACACTCCCCTCCAACCCCACCACGCCCGGCACCTTCCCCTGCAACCGCAGGAAGTGCTACACTTGCCCCCACACCTCCTCCCTCACCCCCATCCAAGGCCCCAAGATGACTTTCCATAGTAAGGAGATGTTCACCTGCACGTCTGCCAATGTGGTACCATGTATCCATTGTACCCGGTGTGGCTTCCTCTACAGTGGGGAAACCAAGCCGAGGCTTGGGGACCGCTTTGCAGAACACCTCCGCTCGGTTCACAATAAACAACTGCACCTCCCCCTCCCATTCCTCAGATGACATGTCCGTCATGGGCCTCCTGCAGTGCTACAATGATGCCACCCGAAGGTTGCAGGAACAGCAACTCATATTCCGCTTGGGAACCCTGTAGCCCGATGGTATCAATGTGGACTTCACAAGCTTCAAAATCTCCCCCTCCCCCACTGCATCCCAAAACCAGCCCAGCTCGTCCCCTCCCCCCCCACTGCATCCCAAAACCAGCCCAGCCTGTCTCCTCCTGCCTAACCTGTTCTTCCTCTCACCCAACCCTTCCTCCCACCTCAAGCCGCACCTCCGTTTCCCACCTAACCTCATCCCGCCTCCTTGACCTGTCCGTATTCCCTGGACAGACCTATGCCCTTCCCACCTCCCCACCTATACTCTCCTCTCCACCTATTTTCTTTTCTCTCCATCTTCAGTCCACCTCCCCCTCTCTCCCTATTTATTCCAGAATCCTCTCTCCATCCCCCTCTCTGATGAAGTGTCTAGGCCCGAAACGTCAGCTTTTGTGCTCCTGAGATGCTGCTTGGCCTGCTGTGTTCATCCAGCTTCACACTTTGTGATCTTGTATTGGAACAGTTGCTGTTTAGTAGTTAAATAATCTATTATTCCGTTAAGTTTTCCCAATACAGTTAAAGTTAGACCAATTTGTATTTTTAAACTATAAGAGTAAGAATGAAGTTTGTATATGACCAAACGAATTACATCAGGAACATGGCACACTACACTTAGTGTCACAGAGATGTAGAGAATGGAAACTGGCCTTCTCTCCTATTCTACACCTCCTTCTCCATCACTGATTCTTTGCTCTCTCATTTGCCCTCTCTCCCTTCTCCCACTCCAACGTGGTCTTGTCAGTGAACCTGGAGATATTCCCAACTTATCCCTGCCAACCAAATATCATAAATTAAACTAGTCCCACTTGTCAGCATTTAGGCCCATTTCCCTTTAAACTCTTCCTATTCATTCATCCATGCAGGCGCTTTTTCAATATTGTATTTGTACCCACCCCTACCACTTCCTCTGGCAGCTCATTCCATAATGTATCAGCATCTGCATGAAAACATTGCCCCTTAGGTCTCTTATATCTTTACCCATTCCCTTTAAACTTATGTCCTCTAGTTTTGGACTCCCTTACACTGTGGAAAAGACCTTGACTATTCATCCTACCCATGCCTCTCATGACTTTATGAGCTTCTATGAGGTAATCCCTCAGCATCCGATGCTCCAGAGAAAATAACCCCAGCCTATTCATCTTCTCCCTACAGCTCAAACCATCCAACCCTGGCAACATCAGCATTGTAAATCTTTTCTGAACTCTTGGGTTTCACACATCTTAGATCAGAAAACGTTATGGTCTAGACTATCTCCTCGATATATTTCAAGAGGATTTAGTCTGGTCCATAACATGAGACTGTGTAACACTGCATTTGTTATATTGTGAGCAGTTTAGTCCCCATATCTAATGAAGAATGTGCTGATGTTGGAAGGGGTCGAGAGGAGGGTTACAAGAATGATCCGAAGGATGAGGACTTCTCGTATGAGGAGTCATTGAGAACTCTGGGTCTGTATTCAATGGAGATCAGATGGATTAGGGTGGAATCTGATTGAAAAACTTACTGAATACTGAGGGGTCTGAATAGATTGGATGTGGACAAAGTATTTCCACTGGAGGAAAGGTTAAAACCTGAGAGCACAGCCTCTGAGTGACAAGACAGTTCTTTAGAATGAAGGTTAGGAAGAATTTCTTCAGCTAGAGTACAGCTAATCTGTGGAAATCGTTTCCACAGAAGGCTGTGCAAGCCAAGCCACTGAGTGTACTTAAGACAGATAGGATGTTGATTGGTGTGGGGGTCAAGGCTTATGGAGAAAATAGGGTTGAAAAACATTTCAGCCGTGATGAAATGGCAGAGCAGACCTGACAGGCTGAATGGCCTATTTCAGCTCTTTTACCTTATGGTACACAATAGTGTGTATAGAGCCTAGAGAGACAGAACAACAGTTGGGCAGACAAAGTGATTGATCATGATGAGCTGGGGCAACGGAAAAGCTGCAAATGGGGTCCAGTGGTGGGTAAAAATGCATAGGCTATGCTGAAAGCAGCAAAATCATGACAGGGCTTGGGGAATGGGGAAGGCTAAGTCACATGGAAGTTGATGCTCAGTTACTAAAATTATTAAACTCAATATTAAATCCTGAAGGCTGCAGGTTCCCCAAGCAGGAAAAAAGATGCATCTGTGAAAGGGACCTGCATTCCATTTTCCTTTTGGGGGCCTTGCAGCCTTCAGGACATAATACAGTTTTTAAGAGACCGAGCTCCTTCTTTCATGACACTTCCCTCAACCACACACCAGGCCTTGTCAGGACATGGGCTGCTTTCAGCAGATCCAACCCATTTTCACCCACTATGGTTTCCATTAGCAGATTTTTTTCCCCCTCGCTTAACTCACTATTTTCCATCCCGTTTTTTTCCATCTTCAGCTACAGTTTCCTCCTTCTCCTTCATCTTCAGTATCTGTACCACCTGCTGCTACAATTCTCAACAATTTATTGCTATGATTTTGTACTTTAAGATCTTATTGCTGTACGTTTTATTTTTTTTTCCCCGAAGAATTTGCACTCAAGTATCTGAACCTACTTATCTAAGTACCCAAGATGGCACCAACAGGCAACTTGTAAACTTTTCACTGTACTCTTATGAGTACATGGGACAGTACAACTAATTCACTCATTTTCTGTTCGGAGTTCCAGGATACTGTACATGTGCCATGTGCACGTTAAGATGGCGGCCACGCAAGCGCGCTACCCCAGACGAGAAGGTGGTGGTTAAACCAGGGCCTGTCGGTGAAGAGACCGCCAATACACTGGAGGTTTCCACCAAACACGCGACCAGAATCTCGTCGTTTTAGTTTTCAGCCCTACCTAGGATAGATTACTCAGCCACCTACCGCTGGACAGGGATTTTTCCGCAGCCTTTCTTCGACAGACGCAAAGAAAGGATCCACTTCTCGAGACCGACGTTCACACTGCGCCTGCTCCTGACGGCGACTGCCTTTGCTTCTGCGCCCTGGTGTTCTGCTGCCGTGGCGCTGTACGCATGCTCTTCCTCCCCTGGTCCCCCAGGTAATGATCGCCATTCTAGGCCTATAGGAAAAGAGAGCAGGGTTTGAGCGGGAGCTTCTGGTCCAAAATAGTATTTCAAGACTCATTCCGTTCAGGGGTAAATATACAAATTGCATTTGTCCTTAGTAGAGAGGATGCTGCTGGTGCCCGTGCGTTGAAGAAATATTAGTGTTCAAGATTAATAAGGAAGAAATCTTGGATAGACCTTTAGAGATAACAAAGTGTGGAGCTGGATGAGTACAGCAGGCGAAGCAGCATTTTAGGAGCGCAAAACTTGATATTTCGGGCCTAGAGCCTTCATCAGAGAGGGGGATGGAGAGAGGGAGGCGGACCGAAGATGGATAGAGGAGAAGATAGGTGGAGAGGAGAGAATAGGTGGGCAGATAGGGAGGGGATAGGTCAGTCCGGGAGGATGGACAGGTCAAGGAGGTGGGATGAGGTTAGTAGGTAGGAAATGGAGGTGCGGCTTGAGGTGAGAGGAAGAACAGGTTAGGGAGGTGGGGACGAGCTGGGCTGGTTGTGTGATGCCGTGGGGGGAGGGGACGAACTGGGCTGGTTTTGGGATGCAGTGGGGGAGGGGGAGGTTTTGAAGCTGGTGAAATCCACATTGATACCATTGGGCTGCAGGGTTCCCAAGCGGAATATGAGTTGCTGTTCCTGCAACCTTCGGGTGGCATTGTTGTGGCACTGCAGGAGGCCCATGATGGACATGTCGCCGAAAGAATGGGAGGGGGAGTTAAAAATGGTTTGCGACTGCGAGGTGCAGTTGTTTATTGCAAACCAAGCATAGGTGTTCTGCAAAGTGGTCCCCAAGCCTTGGCTTGGTTTCTCCAATGTAGAGCAGGCCACAATGGGTACAGCGGATGCAGTATACCACATTGTCAGATGTGAAGGTGAACATCTGCTTGATGTGGAAAGTCATCTTGGGGCCTGGGATGGGGGTGAGGGAGGAGGTGTGGGGGCAAGTGTAGCACTTGCTGCGGTTGCAGGAGAAAATGCCAGGTGTGGTGGGGTTGGAGGGGAGTGTGGAGCGGACAACGGAGTCCCGGAGAGAGTCGCCTTTCCGGAAGGCAGACAAGGGTGGGGATGGAAAAATGTCTTGGGTAGTGGGGTCAGATTGTAGATGGTGGAAGTGTCGGAGGATGATGCGTTGTATCCAAAAGTTGGTGGGGTGGTATGTGAGGACTGGGGGATTCTCTTTTGGTGGTTATTGCGGGGGCGGGGTGTGAGGGATGAATTGCGGGAGACACGGTCGAGGGTGTTCTCGACCACTGGCGGGGGCGGGGGCGGGGGGGGGTTGCAGTCCTTGAAGAATGAGAACATGTGGGATGTACAGGAGTGGAATGCCTCATCCTGGGAGCAGATGCGGTGGAGGCAAAGGAATTGGGAATAGGGGATGGCATTTTTGCAGGAAGGTGGGTGGGAGGAGGTGTTTTCTAGGTAGCTGTGGGAGTCGGTGGGCTTGAAATGGACATCGGTTTCTAGGTGGTTGCCTGAGATGGAGACAGAGAGGTGAGGGATGTGCTTTTAACCTGCGAAGACACTGGGACCAGATGAAATACTTCCAGAAGGGAGAGTAGAAATTGTGTGGGTGCTGACAATGATCTTTGAACCTTCTCTGTCATTACAGATACTTAGTTGCGAGGGGTACAGGACTGGCTGCTGACTGTTTCAGGGTTTCATTGTTTTAGACAAAGTAACGATGAAGGTAAAAGAGGTGGAGCAATTGCATTATTAATCAAGGTGAATGTCACATCTGCACTGATGACATATTGGAGGGTTTATCGGGGCTGCACGGTGGCCTTCAGTGGCTAACATTGCAGCAACACAGCCAGGAACATGGGTTCAATTACAGCCTTGTACGAATGCTGTGTGGGGTTTGCACATTCTCCTCTGTATGCGTGGATTTCCTCTGGGTGGTCCGATTTCCTCCCACAGTACAAAGATGTGCAGTTTAGGTGGATTGGTTATGTTAAATTGCCCATAGTGGCTAGGATAGGAGGTGGGTCTGGTTGGGATGCTCCTTGGAGGGTCAGCGTAGACTCGATACACTGAATGGCCTGCTTCTACACTGAGATGTGAAGGGTAAGTTTTTAACACAGAGAGTGGTAGGAGTCTGGAACGTGCTGCCAGGGTCCTGGTGGAGGCAGATACAATGGGGGCGTTTAAGGGACTTTTAGGTAAGCACACGAATATGCAAGGATAGAGGGATATGGACCGTGGGCAGGCAGAAGGAATTAGTTTAATTTGGTGTTGTGTTTGGCATAACACGTGGGCTGAAGGGCCTGTTCCTGTGCTAAACAGTTCTAAGTTCTATATTTGGTGAAAGTGCCACAAGAGTGGAGAATTGCAAAAGTTAGAAGGATGATCCCAACAGATCAGTCAGATTCAGTTTGTTGATGGGATCCTTCTAGAAATAATTCATTGTAGAATCAGCGGTAATGTAGGAAAAGGTGGATTCATTCAAAGAGTCAGCATGGATTTCTAGAGTAGAAGTCATGTTTAATTAACTTACTAGAAGTTTTTAAAGAGGTAACAGAAAAGTTCAAAGATGTCGATGTGGTATACATGGATTTCCAGAAAGTGTTTGATATGGTACCACACAACAGATTTGTGAGGCAAGTTGGGACAGTTGTAAAGTGGATAGAAATTCAACTGAGTGATAGGAAACAAAAATGGTCAATAGATACTTTTCAGGCTGCAAGAAGGTTTACAGTGGAATTCTTCAAGAGTCATTGGGACTCATTCTTTACCTGATGCATTTTAATGATCTGTACATTGGTGTGTAGGGGACAATTTCAAAGTTATCAGATGATACAAAACTTGGAAGAACTGTAAACTGAGGGCGGCAACGTGGAATGCCAAAACTATATCGACAGGTTGGAGTGGGCAGATAGGTGGTAGATGAGATTCAATGCAGAAATTTGAGATGATGAACTTTGGTGGAAACAATTTAAAACAATTTAAAATAGGGCTATAATTCTAAAGGCGATGCAGAGCACAGGGACATGGGTATATATGTGCACAGCTCATTTGAAGGACAGGTGGAGACAGCAGTTGATAAAGTATACACTGTTCTCGGATTATTAAGAGGAGTATAGAATACAACTGCGAGTAGGTGATGCAGAAATTTTAACTCTGTTTCTCTATTTACAGACGCTGCCAGATCTGCTGAGTTTCTTCAGCATTCTCTGTCTTTATTTCAGATTTCCAGCAAAGTAATGTTGAACTTCTGAAAAACACTTGCTAGACTTCTGCTGGAGTATTGTGTACTGTTGTGGGTGCACATTAAAGGAAAAATGTGACTGTATTAGAGAGGTGTACACATTGACAGTTCACAGCTGTTTACTTATAGATAGAATGTACTTATTTATAATAAACAGTTGTTCTTGAAAATTTCAGAAACCTGACCAATGTTTTCTCTTCACAAGGTGTGGAGCTGGAGGAACACAGCACATTTTCTGAAGAGGGGTCCTGATCCAAAATGTCAGCTTTCCTGCTTCTCTGATGCTGCCTGGCCTGCTGTGTTCCTCCAGCTCCATACTTTGTTATCTCTGATGCCAGCATTTGCAGTTTTTGCTATCTCAATGTTTTCTGTTAACCTGATTCCACAGGACACATATATTGGGGAGTTTGCATACTTTGGTTTAATCCTTAACTTTTGTGACTAACTTCAGATTAGCTCAGGGATCATTGCATTTTCCCAAGTGAGTCGTAATGTATCCAATAAATGTCCCAAGATTTTACGAGATGTTATGAGTGTAGCAACAAGTAGAATTTTGTTAGGATCTCGCCCGCCAGCCCAGAACCATTTAAAGAATATAATGCCTGCAAATATAAAAGGTAAGAAAATAAGTGGCAGGATTTCATGTTTAAACTGAAACATCAAAGACATATTTACTACGTAAACTTGAACATAGCAACCAAACACAATGATTAAACTGGCACAATGCACAGGTAAGATAATGACTCCAGATCAGGTTTCCCAAAGTGGGATAGGGAATTTCCAAGCAGGGTCGCAAGCTCCCAGGCAGCAATAGTCACTGTGGAACTTCACTCCCTTTGCCCTCACTCTCAAAGGTCTCCAGTTCTCCCAGGTCTCCTTCTCAACCCCTCAGTTCTCACAATCGGCTGCGGCAGTCTTCAAGTCTCATAATGGGGTTACAGTGAGAAAATGTTTGGGAAGCACTGTTCTACATAATACAAGTTTTCATCTTAAATTTAACCCGACATGCGTAACCCCACTTCATCATTTAATGTGATAGGCTTTTAAACGTGTTTATACTCATAAAGGTTGTACCTCTTTGTTTCTCTGGGTCTGGCTGCAAAAGTCACAGTTCAGGTCTTTGGTACTGTACATTCCCACCAATATGGCTGCCTAGTCCAAAAATAAGGTTCACTGACAGTTACACTCCATAACCCAACAGACACGTATACTCTCTGATGAAGGGACTAGGCCCGAAACGTCAGCTTTTGTGCTCCTGAGATGCTGCTGGGCCTGCTGTGTTCATCAAGCTTCACACTTTATTATCTTGGATTCTCCAGCATCTGCAGTTCCCATTATCACAGACATGTAGGTACCTCTGTTGGTGTCAATTTTGTAGCTGGATCTCTCTCTGTCTCTAGAAAGGTATTTCATCTTATCCAATCCTCAAGAACTCCTCTCTTGAAACCTACAGAACCAATTTATTTGGCTAAACATGGCAGACTGATGCCTACAACTTTCAGAACAAGTGACTTCTCACTTTTTTTTTAAGAAGTAAAACATACTACTTTTTTTGTATACACCACAGCACCACCATCAGCAACCATTTCCATAGTAATATCTGGGCTTTCATGCATCTAAATGCTTCTAAAATAGGTTAAAGATGCAAGCATTATTTATAAACACACATGTAGAATAAACCAAACAGAAAGTAATCCATCTCTATTTCACCTTTAACTGAAATCAAAACTCTCACATTCAACCTTCAGTATAACACGTAACAGAATTATAACAAATATGATTCAACAATGATTTACGAACTTTCGAAAAGAAACATCCATACTGACAACTGATTTCTTATTTTCCAATCTTATTTTCTTAATTTCATGATTACATACAGTAGATAAAATACTGAAGCTACTAAAAGGATCAGAATTGGCAATACAAATCCCTTATCTGCCTCCAAGAGTAAATGTCAAAATGTTTTCATTAACATGTGAAACACTGTCAACTTAAGAGTCACCCTCTCCATTTGAAGATTCACACTCTCAATTCTAAATTAGAAATACATCATCGATCCCGATGGTTCAAACAAAAGTTCCTGCAGTAATTTAGAGATTCTCCAGCTCTTTGTATTTGTCTGCACCCACCTTGTATTCCTCAGTGTAGATTCTCAATCTCTCTATATCAATGTCACTATCTGATAGATACTAATAGATATAAATCCTATCTCCATTGTCTTAAAGTCAGCTCCTCTATGTAAATCATTAAGGCAGTGATACACACTCCAACGTTGTCTCATTCTACTGGTTACAGAGATCATTTCATGTTGCCATGTTGCTGTCTGTGTCTGGGACATATTATTCAGTGCAGCTTCACCAAGCATTTCCACAAGTTTTCGGGTGGTATTAATCATATCTGCACACACACCACTATTCCAATATCATGCTACAAGTACCATCTGATACAAACTATTTGTGACTTTATGGTAACCTCAACAGAAGACCAAGGAGGTGTCAGTTTGAAAATCTTTGCTTGATTTCCCCAGCATGGTTCCAAGGCTTCAGATAGTGACCAGGCAATCAAATTTAGTTCCTTACAATGTTCTGAAAGAAGTAAACATCTCCAAGAGAAGGATATTAATTTATGAGATTCATCTACCTTCTTGACTTTCACCTGAAGGTACAGATGCCTCTGAAGTAGGTGTGATTTGAGCCTAAGCCTTACAGATCAGACATACAGACACCACCACTGCACCACAAGAAATTCCAAATTCCTCTATATTTATTCTAAGTGAAGGATTCCAGTAATTCTCATTCTATCTTGTTCAGGAGTGTTGGAGGAGGTTTAGTCAACTTCAATATTCTAGGAATATAGTGTCTGTAGTTTAGAGACAGATGTACTGGCAGTCAGAGCTCTCCCATTCTCAAGCAGTTTGTCTTGAAAGATATCAAATGGGATGAAGGTAAATCTTAAAAGGTGGATTATCGTGTTCAACTCATCACTGTGCTGTCAGGGAAAGGTTGAACTCCACTGCTTATTTGAAAAGGGGCCAAGCAAACAGTCTCAAATGTGCAGAATTCCATGAACTATTTCTTCAGATCAAAGACACACCAAGCCCCATTTAAATTTTGTGTTTCCAATTCATTTGCTGCTTTTCTTAGCTTCCCCAAATGTTATGGGTTTGTTTCTTTTGTCCGGAACCTTTCCAAATGGCTGCAATTAAATGAAGTCACTTTCACTGATAAACTGAATCTTTCCTGGAGCAAAAAGAATTAAAGATATTGAAATGTCCCATAGCTTGCGAACTCAGAAAATGTAACTTTGAATCTGAAAAATTCTCCAGGGAATCATACATTAGAATTGTACAAGTAAATTATGAGTCACACGGAAATTTCTATTTTCATTCAGTTGTTATAAAGTTTCATTTTCCTCAGCACAGAAGCAGATAGCATTTTAGATTAAATAATGATTGTCAGCTTCTCATGTGCTAGCGTATGGAGTCCATCCTGTCCACTGTCCACCTACCAGCACATAAAGTGCACTGTTCTTACTGATATGCTTGGTCCGGAAGTTGATGAAAAGTTTTAAGCATGATGCCAGCAAATGTCTTTCCCGTGATGCTCAGCAGACCAACACCTTTTAATGTTGTTGCGACCTCCTCTGTTCCCATTCTTTTACTCTGTTGTGTTGGTCTTCGAAGCACACCAGACCTGTGGAGCTGATAGCATCTATAAACATATGAGTCAGAAGCATGATCAGACCACCTGTTTTCTCAAGCGTGGTCTGCCAGTTGATACAATGCTGGCTGATATGATTGTTACATTACCTCTACATTTCCACCTTGCCTTGAACATTTGCCTGCACCCCACCCCACCTTGCATACGAAGAATCTATCTACCTCTGCCTTAAATGTAGTCAATGACTCTACTTCCACTGCCTTTTAATGAAGGGAGCTGTAAAGATTCACGTTCTTCTGCAAATTGAGATCTTCTAATCGGTCTTAAGTGGAGATCCCTTACTTTGAAGCAGTGACCCCTTATTCTATGTTCTTGTCATTAGCAGGAACTCTCCTTTATACATTCACCATGTCAAGAACCCCAGGATCTTATATGTGTTGATCAAGTCATTTTTTACTCTTCTAAACTCCAGCAGATAAAAGCCAGTCACACAGTAGTTCCTCATAAGTCAACCATCCAGCCTAGGTATTAGTCTGGGAAGCCTTTTATGAATTTCTTCAAATGCATTTACATCCTTCCTAAAATAAGGAGATCAGTACTATACACAGTCCTCCAGAAGTGGTCTCACCAATGCCCTCTTACCAATTTTTATAGATGCACCATAGAACGTATTCAATCTAAATGCATCACGGGTTAGTATGGCAATTGCTGTGCCCAGGACTGTAAGAAACGACAGAGAGTTGTGAACACAGCCCAGTCCATCATGCAAGTTCTATTCATTGACTCCATTTACACTTGGAAAGGCAGTCAACATAAACAAAGAACCCCCGCACTCTGGTTTTAATCTCTTCGAACCTCTTCCATTGCGCAAAAGATATAAAAGCTTAAACACATGTCCCGACAGATTCAAGAACAGATTCTTCCATGCTCTTATTCAACATCCAATGGACCTCTCAAATTTCACGTTTTATGTTGACTCTGCTCTTTTGTGTACCTTCTCTGCAATGTATTCCTCATTCTGTTCTATTACCCTTGTGCACTTTGTATGATGATCTGCCTGTACCGCATGCAAAACAAAATTTTCATTGTATCTAATGGAATGAACTTCTTGGTGATGCAGGTACAATTACTACATTTAGAAACCGTTTGGACAGATACATGAATAGGAAAGGCTTGGAGGGATATTTGCCAGGAACAGGTAAGTGGGACTAGTTTAGTTTGGGATCATGTTCGACATGGGATAGTTAGACCAACAGTTCTGTTTCTGTGGTGTCTGACTCTATGTGACAATAATAAATCAAATTAAAACAAAATCACTACAACTGAAAGATAACCTCCCTACTTTTGTAATCAACTGTCCTCAGAAGAAGTGATAATCTTATATTAACTTTCCTAATTACTTTATCGCCCTGTATTCTAATCAGAAGGTTTGGTTCAAGTAGAACCTGCCCCAGCGGTGTCATATAACAGGTCCAACAGTTCAATCGCAGCTAATTTAAAAGGGTCCTGTAATGCTCTGGTTGTGTTCCTACCACTGTAACAGAAGGTCCAGATTCATGTCCTGATGCTGGCTGTGATGGGCAGTGAGGTGTGTTACAACACATCCAAACAGATTTAATTTATGGATGATGATGGGATAGTGTAGGGGAATGGGCTTAGATTAGTTCACAAGTTGGTGCAACATCAAGGGCCGAAAGGCCTGTTCTGCGCTGTCTTGTTCTATATTCTAACTTAAATAAAATTATTCTTCAAGCAATGAGACACTCAACTCTCACTTCACTTCAGCATTCAGCAATCTCTCCACACATAGATAATTATGCTTTTCTATTTTTCCTGCCAAAAGAGACTTCACATTTTCCAACATTATACTCTATTTGCCAGACCTTAACCCACTCATTCAACCTATCCACATCCCTTTGTAGCCTCCTTACGTCCTCTTCATTGCTCAGCTTCCAACAGAGAAGGTGGTTGTCACGAAGGTGCAGCGGTAGATGAGACATTTTGGGCTTGGACAGTTTGGTTGTGATTTCATCCTTCTCAGCAATTGATAGCCTATTTCAGCTCAAGAAATGAATGTCCAACTCAGCCAATACAGGAAACTGGAGATTGTCGCAAGGAGTTGAGAGGTTGTCTGTCTCATGGGGGTGTAGCTCATAAGTGTTCAGCCCAGGGGGTCATTGGTCTGTCACTGAGAACGTCACCATCAACCGATTTCACAGAGGAAACTTTGATGAGGGTAGGACCAAGTGCCCTCTTGATTCCATCGTATACTGCACATAGATTTCCACCATTTCCACAACAGTTTGGATTTCGTGATATGGTTGACCCAGTGCTTATTTGCACAGTATCTGTCTGTCCTTTGTACAAATGAATTGGCTACTTTCAAGGGAATGCAGTGTTCTAGCTTTTGGATTTACGTTGTGCATCAGGTAGGCTTTGCTTTTAGTTTCAATGACGGATGTTATCCCTGTGAAGCAGGTCTCAGACCAGTCTTTGCTGTGGTTCAAAAACTGTTGCTGCTACTGTTACAAATGATTGAAATTAACGACTTCCAAACTTTATTAATATGTGTGAATTGATGAAGCTTTTATTGATGTGTCTGTAAAATAATTCACTATATTGTTTGATGTTCCTCGACAATTTAGTTTCACCTTGGAGATGCTGCTAGATGGAATGTGCAAGTCCCTAAAAGTTGTTAACACATATTAATCAGCACTTTCTCATCAGATGTGTTAATTAGAGGAAACATCAGGCACAAATTAAATGTTCTGCACCAAAAAGGAATTTAGAATTGAAGTAAAACCATGTGATTTTATTGTAAATAATTTTTTGATGAGCGTTCTTGAATTAAGGGAAAATATTCAGAAAACACTTTAAAAAGGGCACCCCTCAAAATCAGCATCATGTCCAGGATATCAAACACATATATCACGTTTATTCATCATGGATGTGGTTAACAGCAGCAGTAACAACAGAATCCAAACAATGTGGTCACTTATGAATTCGCTGGTGTCTCTGCAGATGGGATGACTGAGTGAATTCCATCCCACACACACAGCAGGGGAATGGCCTCGCCACAGTGTGAACTTGCTGATGTGTTAGCAGTTGGGATGACCAAGAGAATTTCCTCCCACACACAGAGCAGATGAACGGCTTCTCACCAGTGTGGGTGTGTTGGTGTTGTTTGAGCTCAATTGAATGCATGAATGTCTTTCCGCAGGAAGTGCAGCGAAATGGATTCTCCTTTGTGTGAAAATGGTGGTGTGACTGGAGGGTGAGCAACTGAGAGAATCTCTTGCCACACGAAACAACTGAAAGGTTTCTGCCCTGTGTGAATTCGCTCGTGATCAGTGAGCATGTCTGAAGATCTGAAGCTCTGTCCACAGGTTGTGCAGCTGAATGGCTTATCCTCAATGTGAACTCGCTGGTGTGAACAAAGATTGGATGATCGAGCAAATGCCTTCCCACACACGGTGCAGGTGAACGGCCTCTCCCCAGAGTGAGTGCGTCGAAGGATTTCCAGCCGGGATGAAATGTTAAATCCTTTCCCACAATCGTCACATTTCCACGGTTTCTCCAGGGTGCTCGTGTCCTCATGCCTCTCCAGGTTGGATGTTTAGTCAAAGCCTGATCCACATATGGAAGTTGTGTACAGTTTATGTTTATTCACACATGTAAATCCATCCCCAATGCTCGATGGAGAGAGTTTCCAAAAAGCCATTCCTGTCAACCCAGGAATTCTGAACAGACAATTGCAGTTCTCTCAAATCTGGAAATCTTTCCCTCCTCCCCGGGTTGAAATACAAATAAACTGTGGGAATAATTCTTATCCTTTTAACAAATTAGTACAACTGATAACAAATTACTTCGGAAACTAAACATTTCCCAATTCAGCAGATTCTGGCAAGATGGTGGCCGCGCAAGCGCCGTATGGCTCAGCGCTTCATACCCGCAGTGCGCATGCTTGAGTTCCCGGTTGGTTGAAAGCGTGCCACTGCGAAAAGAAGTATCAGAGATAATGGGAACTGCAGATGCTGGAGAATTCCAAGATAATAAAATGTGAGGCTGGATGAACACAGCAGGCCAAGCAGCATCTCAGGAGCACAAAAGCTGACGTTTCGGGCCTAGACCCTTTATCAGAGAGGGGGATGGGGAGAGGGAGCTGGAATAAATAGGGAGAGAGGGGGAGGCGGACCGAAGATGGAGAGTAAAGAAGATAGGTGGAGAGAGTATAGGTGGGGAGGTAGGGAGGGGATAGGTCAGTCCAGGGAAGACGGACTGGTCAGGGAGGTGGGATGAGGTTAGTAGGTAGCTGGGGGTGCGGCTTGGTGTGGGAGGAAGGGATGGGTGAGAGGAAGAACCGGTTAGGGAGGCAGAGACAGGTTGGACTGGTTTTGGGATGCAGTGGGTGGGGGGGAAGAGCTGGGCTGGTTGTGTGGTGCAGTGGGGGGAGGGGACGAACTAGGCTGGTTTAGGGATGCAGTAGGGGAAGGGGAGATTTTGAAACTGGTGAAGTCCACATTGATACCATATGGCTGCAGGGTTCCCAGGCGGAATATGAGTTGCTGTTCCTGTAACCTTTGGGTGGCATCATTGTGGCAGTGCAGGAGGCCCATGATGGACATGTCATCTAGAGAATGGGAGGGGGAGTGGAAATGGTTTGCGACTGGGAGGTGCAGTTGTTTGTTGCGAACTGAGCGGAGGTGTTCTGCAAAGCGGTCTCCAAGCCTCCTCTGCTTCATGTGGAATGTCATCTTGGGGCCTGCGATAGGGGTGAGGGAGGAGGTGTGGGGACAAGTGTAGCATTTCCTGCGGTTGCAGGGGAAGGTGCCGGGTGTGGTGGGGTTGGAGGGCAGTGTGGAGCGAACAAGGGAGTCACGGAGAGAGTGGTCTCTCCGGAAAGCAGACAGGGGAGGGGATGGAAAAATGTCTTGGGTGGTGGGGTCGGATTGTAAATGGCGGAAGTGTCGGAGGATGATGCGTTGTATCCGGAGGTTGGTAGGGTGGTGTGTGTGAACGAGGGGGATCCTCTTTTGGTGGTTGTGGCGGGGGCGGGGTGTGAGGGATGTGTTGCGGGAAATACGGGAGACGCGGTCAAGGGCGTTCTCGATCACTGTGGGGGGAAAGTTGCGGTCCTTAAAGAACTTGGACATCTGGGATGTGCGGGAGTGGAATGTCTTATCGTGGGAGCAGATGCGGCGGAGGCGGAGGAATTGGGAATAGGGGATGGAATTTTTGCAGGATGGTGGGTGGGAGGAGGTGTATTCTAGGTAGCTGTGGGAGTCGGTGGGCTTGAAATGGACATCAGTTACAAGCTGGTTGCCTGAGATGGAGACTGAGAGGTCCAGGAAGGTGAGGGATGTGCTGGAGATGGCCCAGGTGAACTGGAGGTTGGGGTGGGAGGTGTTGGTGAAGTGGATGAACTGTTCGAGCTCCTCTGGGGAGCAAGAGGCGGCGCCGATACAGTCATCAATGTACTGGAGGAAGAGGTGGGGTTTGGGGCCTGTGTAGGTGCGGAAGAGGGACTGTTCCACGTAACCTACAAAGAGGCAGGCATAGCTGGGGCCCATGCGGGTGCCCATGGCCACCCCCTTAGTCTGTAGGAAGTGGGAGGAGTCAAAAGAGAAGTTGTTGAGTGTGAGGACGAGTTCAGCTAGGCGGATGAGAGTGTCGGTGGAGGGGGACTGGTCGGGCCTGCGGGACAGGAAGAAGCGGAGGGAGCGGACTGGACGTCCAGTCCCTGTACACCTGCATTCCGCATGGAGATGGCCTCAAGGCCCTCCGCTTCTTCCTGTCCCGCAGGCACGACGAGTCCCCCTCCACCGACACTCTCATCCACCTAGCTGAACTCGTCCTCACACTCAACAACTTCTCTTTTGACTCCTCCCACTTCCTACAGACTAAGGGGGTGGCCATGGGCACCCGCATGGGCCCCAGCTATGCCTGCCTCTTTGTAGGTTACGTGGAACAGTCCCTCTTCCGCACCTACACAGGCCCCAAACCCCACCTCTGCCTCCGGTACATTGATGACTGTATCGGCGCCGCCTCTTGCTCCCCAGAGGAGCTCGAACAGTTCATCCACTTCACCAACACCTTCCACCCCAACCTTCAGTTCACCTGGGCCATCTCCAGCACATCCCCCACCTTCCTGGACCTCTCAGTCTCCATCTCAGGCAACCAGCTTGTAACTGATGTCCATTTCAAGCCCACCGACTCCCACAGCTACCTAGAATACACCTCCTCCCACCCACCCTCCTGCAAAAATTCCATCCCCTATTCCCAATTCCTCCGCCTCCGCCGCATCTGCTCCCACGATAAGACATTCCACTCCCGCACATCCCAGATGTCCAAGTTCTTTAAGGACCGCAACTTTCCCCCCACAGTGATCGAGAACGCCCTTGACCGCGTCTCCCGTATTTCCCGCAACACATCCCTCACACCCCGCCCCCGCCACAACCACCAAAAGAGGATCCCCCTCGTTCACACACACCACCCTACCAACCTCCGGATACAACGCATCATCCTCCGACACTTCCGCCATTTACAATCCGACCCCACCACCCAAGACATTTTTCCATCCCCTCCCCTGTCTGCTTTCCGGAGAGACCACTCTCTCCGTGACTCCCTTGCTCGCTCCACACTGCCCTCCAACCCCACCACACCCGGCACCTTCCCCTGCAACCGCAGGAAATGCTACACTTGCCCCCACACCTCCTCCCTCACCCCTATCCCAGGCCCCAAGATGACATTCCACATGAAGCAGAGGTTCACCTGCACATCTGCCAATGTGGTATACTGCATCCATTGTACCCGGTGCGGCTTCCTCTACATTGGGGAAACCAAGCGGAGGCTTGGAGACCGCTTTGCAGAACACCTCCGCTCAGTTCGCAACAAACAACTGCACCTCCCAGTCGCAAACCATTTCCACTCCCCCTCCCAT
The DNA here is from genome assembly GCF_030684315.1 of Stegostoma tigrinum. Classification (NCBI taxonomy): domain Eukaryota; kingdom Metazoa; phylum Chordata; class Chondrichthyes; order Orectolobiformes; family Stegostomatidae; genus Stegostoma; species Stegostoma tigrinum. The sequence continues at coordinate 15,896,007 of NC_081395.1, read as the reverse complement.
TCTCTTGATGACATGTCCATCATGGGCCTCCTGCACTGCCACAATGATGCCACCCGAAGGTTGCAGGAACAGCAACTCATATTCCGCCTGGGAACCCTGCAGCCATATGGTATCAATGTGGACTTCACCAGTTTCAAAATCTCCCCTTCCCCTACTGCATCCCTAAACCAGCCTAGTTCGTCCCCTCCCCCCACTGCACCACACAACCAGCCCAGCTCTTCCCCCCCACCCACTACATCCCAAAACCAGTCCAACCTGTCTCTGCCTCCCTAACCGGTTCTTCCTCTCACCCATCCCTTCCTCCCACACCAAGCCGCACCCCCAGCTACCTACTAACCTCATCCCACCTCCTTGACCTGTCCGTCTTCCCTGAACTGACCTATCCCCTCCCTACCTACCCACCTACACTCTCTCCACCTATCTTCTTTACTCTCCATCTTCGGTCCGCCTCCCCCTCTCTCCCTATTTATTCCAGCTCCCTCTCCCCATCCCCCTCTCTGATGAAGGGTCTAGGCCCGAAACATCAGCTTTTGTGCTCCTGAGATGCTGCTTGGCCTGCTGTGTTCATCCAGCCTCACATTTTATTATCACCGCGAAAAGAAAGGGCTTTCGATTGAAGGATCGACGCGCACATATACTCCATCACACTCACTCTGTCAAGCACACATGCACACACTTTCTCTCCCCACCCGGCTCAATTACACACTTTCTGCGCCCCCTCATTCACACTCTCGGTCTCCACTCACTCACTCACACACTCTCCCGTCACTCACGCACACACTCTCTCTCCCCTCAGACACACACTCTCTCTCACCTCACACACACTCTCTCACCTCACACACACTCTCTCTCACCTCACACACACTCTCTCTCCCCTCACACACACTCTTTCTCTCCCCTCACACTCACTCTCTCTCCCCTCACAGACACTTTCTCTCTCCCCTCACACACACACTCTCTCCCCTCACACACACTCTCTCTCCCCTCACTCACATACACTCTCTCTCCCCTCACACACACACACTCTCTCTCCCCTCACTCACACACACACTCTCTCTCCCCTCACACACACACAGACACACTCTCTCTCCTCTCACTCTCACACACACTTTCTCTCCGCTCACACACACACTCTCACCCCTCACTCTCACACACATACTCTCTCCCCTCACTCACACACACTCTCACTCTCACACACACTCTCTCTCTCGTCACACACACACACTCTCTCTCTCCCCTCACTCACACACACACTCTCTCTCGCCTCACTCTCACTCACACACACTCTCTCTCTCCCCACCCCGCTCAATTAGACACACTTTCTGCGCCCCCTCATTCACACACTCTCTCTCCCCTCACTCGCACACACACACTCTCTCTCCCCTCACACACATTCTCTCTCTCCCGTCACTCTCACTCACACACTCTCTCTCTCCCCTCACTCTCTCTCACACACACTCTCTCTCACCTCACTCTCACTCACACACACTCTCTCTCCCCACCCCGCTCAATTAGACACACTTTCTGTGCCCCCTCATTCACACACTCTCTCTCCCCTCACTCGCACACACACACTCTCTCTCCCCTCACACACATTCTCTCTCTCCCGTCACTCTCACTCACACACTCTCTCTCTCCCCTCACTCTCTCTCACACACACTCTCTCTCACCTCACTCTCACTCACACACACTCTCTCTCCCCACCCCGCTCAATTAGACACACTTTCTGTGCCCCCTCATTCACACACTCTCTCTCTCCCCTCACACACGCACTCTCTCTCCCCTCACTCTCACACACACACACACACTCTCTCTCCCTTCACTCACACACACTCTCTCTCCCCTCATACACACACACACACACACACACTGTCTCTCTCCCCTCACACACACACACACTCCCACCCCTTCCACATTCTGTCTCTCTCCCTTCACACAAACTCTCTCCCTTCACTCTCACACACACTCTCGCCCCTCACACACAGACACACTCTCTCTCTCTCCCCTCACTCACGCACACACTCTCTCTCTCTCCCCTCACACACACTCTCTCTCTCTCCCCTCGCACACACACTCTCTCTCTCCCCTCACACACACTCTCTCTCTCCCCTCACTCACATACAGTCTCTCTCTCCCCTCACACTCTCTCTCTCCCCTCACACACATTCTCTCTCTCCCCTCACACACACTCTCTCTCTCCCCTCACTCACATACACTGTCTCTCTCCCCTCACACACTCATACACACTCTCTCTCCCCTCACTCACTCACACACACTCTCTCCCGTCACTCACACGCACACACACTCTCTCCGCTCACACACACACACTCTCACCCCTCACTCACACACACACACAAACTCTCTCCTCTCACTCTCACACACACACTTTCTCTCCGCTCACTCACTCACACACACACACACTCTCCCCTCACTCTCACACACACACTCTCTTTCCCCTCACTCTCACACACACACTCTCTCTCTCCACTCACTCTCACTCACAAACACTCTCCCCCCCCCGACTCTCACTCACACACACTGTCTGCGCCCCCTCATTCACACACTCGCTCTCCCCTCTCAAACACACACTCTCTCTCTCCCCTCACACACATTCTCTCTCTCCCCTCACTCACACACACACTCTCTGTCCCCACACTCACACACTCTCTCTCCCCTCACTCACACACAGACACACTCTCTCTCTCCCCTCACTCTCACACACACTCTCTCTCTCCCCTCACACACACACACACTCTCCTCACACACACACACACACAATCTCTCTCTCTCCCCACCCCACTCAATTACACACACTGTCTGCGCCCCCTCATTCACACACTCCCTCTCCCCTCTCATACACACACTCTCTCTCCCCCCTCACTCACACACTCTCTCTCTCTCCCCTCACTCTCACACACATTCTCTCTCGCCCCTCACTCTCTCACAAACACACACTCTCACACACTCTCTCTCTCTCCCCTCACTCACACACACACTCTCTCTCTCGCCTCACACACACTCACACACACACACTCTCTCTCTCCCCCTCACTCACACACACACACTCTCTCTCTCCCCTCACTCTCACACACACTCTCTCTCTCCCCTCACTCTCACTCACACACACAATCTCTCTCCCCTCACTCTCACTCACACACACTCTCTCTCCCCTCACTCTCACTCACACACTCTCTCTCTCCCCTCACACACATTCTCTCTCTCCCCTCACACACATTCTCTCTCTCCCCTCACACGCACACACTGTCTCTCCCCTCACTCACACACACACACACTCTCTCTCCCCTCACACACACACACACACACTCTCTATCTCCCCTCACACACACTCTCTCTCTCCCCTCACACACGCACTCTCTCCCCTCACACACACACACTCTCTCTCTCTCTCCCCTCACTCACACACACACACTCTCTCTCCCCTCACACACACACACACACACTCTCTCTCTCCCCGCACTCTCACTCACAAACACTCTCCCCCCCCGACTCTCACTCACACACACTCTCTCCCCTCACACACACAGGTACACTCTCTCTCTCCCCACCCCGCTCAATTAGACACAGTTTCTGCGCCCCCTCACTCACACACTCTCTCTCTCCCCTCACACACATTCTCTCTCTCCCCTCACACACATTCTCTCTCTCCCCTCACACGCACACACTGTCTCTCCCCTCACTCACACACACACACACTCTCTCTCCCCTCACACACACACACACACACTCTCTATCTCCCCTCACACACACTCTCTCTCTCCCCTCACACACGCACTCTCTCCCCTCACACACACACACACTCTCTCTCTCTCCCCTCACTCACACACACACACTCTCTCTCCCCTCACACACACACACACACACTCTCTCTCTCCCCGCACTCTCACTCACAAACACTCTCCCCCCCCGACTCTCACTCACACACACTCTCTCCCCTCACACACACAGGTACACTCTCTCTCTCCCCACCCCGCTCAATTAGACACAGTTTCTGCGCCCCCTCATTCACACACTCTCTCTCCCCTCACACACACACTCTCTCTCTCCCCTCACTCTCACACACACACACACACTCTCTCTCCCCTCAGTCTCACACACACTCTCTCTCTCCCCTCACTCTCACTCACACACACTCTCTCTCTCCCCTCACACACATTCTCTCTCTCCCCTCACACACACACTCTCTCTCTCCCCTCACTCACATACAATCTCTCTCTCCCCTCACTCACACACACACTCTCTCTCCCCTCACTCACACACACTCTCTCCCCAAACTCACACACACACACTCTCTCCCCTCACTCTCTCACACACACTCTCTCCGCTCACACACACACACACACTCTCTCTCTCCCCGCACTCTCACTCACAAACACTCTCCCCCCCCGACTCTCACTCACACACACTCTCTCCCCTCACACACACAGGTACACTCTCTCTCTCCCCACCCCGCTCAATTAGACACAGTTTCTGCGCCCCCTCATTCACACACTCTCTCTCCCCTCACACACACACTCTCTCTCTCCCCTCACTCTCACACACACACACACTCTCTCTCTCCCCTCAGTCTCACACACACTCTCTCTCTCCCCTCACTCTCACTCACACACACTCTCTCTCCCCTCACTCTCACTCACACACACTCTCTCTCTCCCCTCACACACATTCTCTCTCTCCCCTCACACACACACTCTCTCTCTCCCCTCACTCACATACAATCTCTCTCTCCCCTCACTCACACACACACTCTCTCTCCCCTCACTCACACACACTCTCTCCCCAAACTCACACACACACACTCTCTCCCCTCACTCTCTCACACACACTCTCTCCGCTCACACACACACACACACTCTCTCTCTCCCCGCACTCTCACTCACAAACACTCTCCCCCCCCGACTCTCACTCACACACACTCTCTCCCCTCACACACACAGGTACACTCTCTCTCTCCCCACCCCGCTCAATTAGACACAGTTTCTGCGCCCCCTCATTCACACACTCTCTCTCCCCTCACACACACACTCTCTCTCTCCCCTCACTCTCACACACACACACACTCTCTCTCTCCCCTCAGTCTCACACACACTCTCTCTCTCCCCTCACTCTCACTCACACACACTCTCTCTCCCCTCACTCTCACTCACACACACTCTCTCTCTCCCCTCACACACATTCTCTCTCTCCCCTCACACACACACTCTCTCTCTCCCCTCACTCACATACAATCTCTCTCTCCCCTCACTCACACACACACTCTCTCTCCCCTCACTCACACACACTCTCTCCCCAAACTCACACACACACACTCTCTCCCCTCACTCTCTCACACACACTCTCTCCGCTCACACACACACACACTCTCTCTCCCCTCACACACACACACACTCTCACTCTCACACACACACTTTCTCTCTCTCCTCACTCACACACACACACTCTCTCTCTCTCCTCACTCACACACACACACTCTCTCTCTCCCCTCACACACACAAACACACACTCTCTACCCTCACTCTCAAACACACACTCTCTCCCCTCACTCACACACACACACAGACACACTCTCTCTCTCTCCCCTCACTCACACACACACAATCTCTCTCTCCCCTCACACACACACTCTCTCTCCCCTCTCACACACACACACTCTCCCCTCACACACACACACTCACTCTCTCTCCCCTCACTCTCACACACACACTCTCTCTCTCTCCCCACCCCACTCAATTACACACACTGTCTGCGCCCCTCATTCACACACTCTCTCTCCCCTCTCATACACACACTCTCTCTCCCCTCACTCACACACACACTGTCTCTCTCCCCTCACTCTCACACACATACTCTCGCTCCCCTCACTCACACACACACACTCTCTCCCCTCACACACACACAGTCTCTCTCTCCCCTCACACACACTCTCTCTCCCCTCACACACACGCACTCTCTCTCCCCTCACTCACTCACGCACTCTCTCTCCCCTCACTCACACACGCACTCTCTCTCCCCTCACTCTCACACACCGTCTCTCTCCCCTCACTCTCACACACACACTCTCTCCCCTCACTCACAGACACACTCTCTCTCTCTCCTCTCACTCACACACACACTCTCTCTCTCTCCCCTCACACACACACTCTCCCCTCACACACACACACTCACTCTCTCCCCCTCACTCTCACACACACACACTCTCTCTCTCCCCACCCCACTCAATACACACACTGTCTGCGCCGTCTCATTCACACACTCTCTCTCCCCTCTCATACACACACTCTCTCTCCCCTCACTCACACACACACTCTCTCTCTCCCCTCACACACACTCCCTCTCTCACCTCACACACACACTCCCTCTCTCACCTCACACACACACTCACTCTCTGCCCTCACTCGCATACACTCTCTATCCCCTCACTCACACACACTCTCGCTCTCCCCTCACACACACACACTCTCTCTCCCATCACTCTCACTCACACACTCTCTCCCCTCACACACACACACACACACACACACACATACACACACACTCTCTCTCTCTCTCTCTCTCTCTCTCTCTCTCTCTCTCTCTCTCTCTCTCCCCCTCCCCTCACTCACACACACTCTCTCCCCTCACACACACAGGCACACTCTCTCTCTCCCCACCCTGCTCAATTAGACACACTTTCTGCGCCCCCTCATTCACACACTCTCTCTCCCCTCACTCTCTCACACACTCTCTCTCCCCTCACTCTCACACACACACTCTCTCTCCCCTCACTCACAGATACTCTCTCTCTCCCCTCACTCTCACTCACACACACTCTCTCTCTCCCCACCCCACTCAATTAGACACACTTTCTGCGCCGCCTCATTCACACACTCTCTCTCCCTCACACACACACACTCTATCTCTCTATCCCCTCACTCTCACACACACTCTCTCACTCCCCTCACTCACACACACACACACACTCTCTCCTCTCACTCTCACACACACACTTTCTCTCCGCTCACTCCCTCACACACACTCCCCTCACTCTCACATACACACTCTCTCCGCTCACACACACACACTCTCACCCCTCACTCTCACACACATACTCTCTCTCCCCTCACTCACACACACTCTCTCTCCCCTCACACACACACACACTCACTCTCACACACACACTCTCTTTCCCCTCACACTCACACACACACACTGTCTCTCCCTACCCCACTCAATTACACAACTGTCTGCGCCCCCTCATTCACACACTCGCTCTCCCCTCTCAAACACACACTCTCTCTCTCCCCTCACACACATTCTCTCTCTCCCCTCACTCACACACACACACACACTGTCTCTCCCCTCACTCTCACACACACACTCTCTCTCTCCCCTCACTCTCACTCACACACACTCTCTCTCTCCCCTCACACACATTCTCTCTCTCCCGTCACTCACACACACACTCTCTCTCCCCTCACTCACTCACACACACTCTCTCCCCTAACTCACACACACACACTCTCTCCCCTCACTCTCTCACACACACTCTCTCCGCTCACACACACACACACTCTCTCTCCCCTCACATACACACACACACTCTCACTCTCACACACACACTCTCTCTCCCCTCACTCTCACACACACACTCTCTCTCTCATCACTCACACACACACTCTCTCTCCCCTCACACACACAAACACACACTCTCTACCCTCACTCTCAAACACACACTTTCTCCCCTCACTCACACACACACACAGGCACACTCTCTCTCTCTCCCCTCACACACACACACAATCTCTCTCTCCCCACACACACATACTCTCTCTCCCCTCTCACACACACACACTCTCCCCTCACACACACACACTCACTCTCTCTCCCCTCACTCTCACACACACACTCTCTCTCTCTCCCCACCCCACTCAATTACACACACTGTCTGCGCCCCTCATTCACACACTCTCTCCCCTCTCATACACACACTCTCTCTCCCCTCACTCACACACACACTCTCTTCCCTCACTCACACACACACTCTCTCTCTCCCCTCACTCTCACACACATACTCTCGCTCCCCTCACTCACACACACACACTCTCTCCCCTCACACACACACACTCTCTCTCTCCCCTCAAACACCCACTCTCTCTCTCCCCTCACTCACACACACTCTCTCTCCCCTCACACACACGCACTCTCTCTCCCCTCACTCACACACACACTCTCTCCGCTCACACACACACACTCTCACCCCTCACTCTCACACACATACTCTCTCTCCCCTCACTCACACACACTCTCTCTCCCCTCACACACGCACACACTCACTCTCACACACGCACTCTCTATCCCCTCACACTCACACACACACACTGTCTCTCCCCACCTCACTCAATTACACAACTGACTGCGCCCCCTCATTCACACACTCGCTCTCCCCTCTCAAACACACACTCTCTCTCTCCCCTCACACACATTCTCTCTCTCCCCTCACTCACACACACACACTCTCTCTCCCCTCACTCTCACACACACTCTCGCTCTCCCCTCACTCTCACACACACACACTCTCTCTCTCCCCACCCCACTCAATACACACACTGTCTGCGCCGTCTCATTCACACACTCTCTCTCCCCTCTCATACACACACTCTCTCTCCCCTCACTCACACACACTCTCTCTCTCTCCCCTCACACACTCTCTCTCTCTCCCCTCACACACACACTCCCTCTCTCACCTCACACACACACTCTCTCTCTGCCCTCACTCACATACACTCTTTCTCCCCTCACTCACACACACTTTCTCTCTCCCCTCACACACACACACTCTCCCTCTCCCCTCACTCTCACACACTCTCTCTCCCATCACTCTCACTCACACACTCTCTCCCCTCACACACACACACACACATACACACACACTCTCTCTCTCACTCTCTCTCTCTCTCTCTCCCTCCCCTCATTCACACACTCTCTCTCCCCTCACTCTCTCACACACTCTCTCTCCCCTCACTCTCTCACACACACTCTCTCTCCCCTCACTCACAGATACTCTCTCTCTCTCCCCTCACTCTCACTCACACACACTCTCTGTCTCCCCTCACTCTCACTCACACACACTCTCTCTCTCCCCACCCCGCTCAATTAGACACAATTTCTGCGCCCCCTCATTCACACACTCTCTCTCCCTCACACACACACACTCTATCTCTCTATCCCCTCACTCTCACACACACTCTCTCACTCCCCTCACTCACACACACACAAACACTCTCTCCTCTCACTCTCACACACACACTTTCTCTCCGCTCACTCACTCACACACACTCCCCTCACTCTCACACACACACACTCTCTCCGCTCACACACACACACTCTCACCCCTCACTCTCACACACATACTCTCTCTCCCCTCACTCACACACACTCTCTCTCCCCTCACACACACACACACTCACTCTCACACACACACTCTCTTTCCCCTCACTCTCACACACACACACTGTCTCTCCCCACCCCACTCAATTACACACACTGTCTGCGCCCCCTCATTCACACACTCGCTCTCCCCTCTCAAACACACACTCTCTCTCTCCCCTCACACACATTCTCTCTCTCCCCTCACTCACACACACACTCTCTCTCCCCACACTCACACACACTCTCTCTCCCCTCACTCACACACAGACACACTCTCTCTCTCCCCTCACTCTCACACACACTCTCTCTCTCTCCTCACACACACACACACAATCTCTCTCTCTCCCCACCCCACTCAATTACACACACTGTCTGTGCCCCCTCATTCACACACTCCCTCTCCCCTCTCATACACACACTCTCTCTCCCCCCTCACTCACACACACTCTCTCTCTCCCCTCACTCACACACACACTCTCTCTCTCTCCCCTCACTCTCACACACACTCTCTCTCGCCCCTCACTCTCTCACAAACACACACTCTCACACACACTCTCTCTCTCCCCTCACACACACACTCTCTCTCTCCCCTCACACACGCACTCTCTCTCTCCCCTCACACATACACTCTCTCTCTCCCCTCACTCACACACACTCTCTCTCTCTCCCCTCACTCACACACACACACTCTCTCTGTCCCCTCACACACACACACACTCTCTCTCTCCCCTCACTCTCACTCACAAACACTCTCTCTCCCCTGACTCTCACTCACACACACTCTCTCCCCTCACACACACAGGCACACTCTCTCTCTCCCCACCCCGCTCAATTAGACACACTTTCTGCGCCCCCTCATTCACACACTCTCTCTCCCCTCACACACACACTCTCTCTCACCCTCCACTCTCACACACACACACACTCTCTCTCCCCTCACTCTCACACACACTCTCTCTCTCCCCTCACTCTCACTCACACACACTCTCTCTCTCCCCTCACTCTCACTCACACACACTCTCTCTCCCCTCACTCTCACACACACACACTCTCTCTCTCCCCTCACTTACACACACACTCTCTCTCCCCTCACTCTCACACACACACACTCTCTCTCTCCCCTCACTTACACACACACTCTCTCTCCCCTCACTCACTCACACACACTCTCTCCCCTCACACACACACCACACACTCTCACTCTCACACACACACTCTCTCTCCCCTCACTCTCACACACAAACTCTCTCTCTCCTCACTCTCACACACACACTCTCTCTCTCCTCACTCACACACACACTCTCTCTCTCTCCCCTCACTCTCACACACACACTCTCTACCCTCACTCTCAAACACACACTCTCTCCCCTCACTCACACACACACAGACACACTCTCTCTCTCTCCCCTCACTCACACACACACAATCTCTCTCTCCCCTCACACACACACACACTCTCTCTCCCCTCTCACACACAAACACTCTCCCCTCACACACATACACTCACTCTCTCTCCCCTCACTCTCACACACACACACTCTCTCTCTCCCCACCCCACTCAATTACACACACTGTCTGCGCCCCTCATTCACACACTCTCTCTCCCCTCTCATACACACACACTCTCTCCCCTCACTCACACACACACTCTCTTCCCTCACTCACACACACACTCTCTCTCTCCCCTCACTCTCACACACATACTCTCTCTCCCCTCACTCACACACGCACTCTCTCTCCCCTCACTCACACACGCACTCTCTCTCCCCTCACTCACACACGCACTCTCTCTCCCCTCACTCTCACACACAGTCTCTCTCACCTCACTCTCACACACACACTCTCTCCCCTCACTAACAGACACTCTCTCTCTCTCCTCTCACACACACACACACTCTCTCTCTCTCGCTCTCCTCACTCACACACGCACTCTCTCTCCCCTCACTCACACACGCACTCTCTCTCCCCTCACTCACACACGCACTCTCTCTCCCCTCACTCACACACGCACTCTCTCTCCCCTCACTCTCACACACAGTCTCTCTCCCCTCACTCCTACACACACATTCTCTCTCGCCCGTCACACTCACACACACACACACTCTCACACACTCTCTCTCTCTCCCCTCACTCACACACTCTCTCTCTCCCCTCACACATACACTCCCTCTCTCAACTCACACACACACTCTCTCTCTGCCCTCACTCACATACACTCTCTCTCCCCTCACTCACACACACTCTGTCTCTCCCCTCACTCACACACACTCTCTCTCTCCCCTCACACACACACACTCTCCCTCTCCCCTCACTCTCACTCACACACGCTCTCTCTCCCATCACTCTCACTCACACACTCTCTCCCCTCACACACACACACACACACACACATACACACACACTCTCTCTCCCCTCACTCTCACACACAAACTCTCTCTCTCCCCTCACACACACAAACACACACTCTCTCTCTCCCCTCACTCTCACACACACCCTCTCTACCCTCACTCTCAAACACACACTCTCTCCCCTCACTCTCACACACACACACTCTCTCTCTCCCCACCCCACTCAATTACACACACTGTCTGCGCCCCTCATTCACACACTCTCTCTCCCCTCTCAAACACACACTCTCTCTACCCTCACTCACACACACACTCTCTTCCCTCACTCACACACACACTCTCTCTCTCCCCTCACTCTCACACACATACTCTCGTTCCCCTCACTCACACACACACACTCTCTCCCCTCACACACACACTCTCTCTCTCCCCTCAAACACCCACTCTCTCTCTCCCCTCACTCACACACACTCTCTCTCCCCTCACACACACGCACTCACTCTCCCCTCACTCACACACGCACTCTCTCTCCCCTCACTCACACACGCACTCTCTCTCCCCTCACTCACACACGCACTCTCTCTCCCCTCACTCACACACGCACTCTCTCTCCCCTCACTCCTACACACACATTCTCTCTCGCCCCTCACACTCACACACATACACTCTCACACACTCTCTCTCTCTCCCCTCAATCACACACACACTCTCTCTCTCCCCTCACACACACACACACTCTCTCTCTCCCCTCACTCCTACACACACTTTCTCTCTCGCCCCTCACACTCACACACACACACTCTCACACACTCTCTCTCTCTCCCCTCACTCACACACACACTCTCTCTCTCCCCTCACACACACTCTCTCTCTCCCCTCACACACACTCTCACTCTCCCCTCACACACACTCTCACTCTCCCCTCACACACACACTCCCTCTCTCACCTCACACACACACTCTCTCTCTGCCCTCACTCACATACACTCTCTCTCCCCTCACACACACACTCTGTCTCTCCCCTCACTCACACACACTCTCTCTCTCCCCTCACACACACACACTCTCCCTCTCCCCTCACTCTCACTCACACACACTCTCTCTCCCATCACTCTCACTCACACACTCTCTCCCCTCACACACACACACACATACACACACACTCTCTCTCTCTCTCTCTCTCTCTCTCTCTCTCTCTCTCTCTCTCCCCTCACTCACACACACTCTCTCCCCTCACGCACACAGGCACACTCTCTCTCTCCCCACCCCGCTCAATTAGACACACTTTCTGCGCCCCCTCATTCACACACTCTCTCTCCCCTCACTCTCTCACACACTCTCTCTCCCCTCACTCTCTCACACTCTCTCTCTCCCCTCACTCACAGATACTCTCTCTCTCCCCTCACTCTCACTCACACACACTCTCTGTCTCCCCTCACTCTCACTCACACACAGTCTCTCTCTCCCCACCCCGCTCAATTAGGCACACTTTCTGCGCCCCCTCATTCACACACTCTCTCTATCCCCTCACTCTCACACACACTCTCTCACTCCCCTCACACACACACACACACACTCTCTCCTCTCACTCTCACACACACACTTTCTCTCCGCTCACTCACTCACACACACTCCCCTCACTCTCACACACACACTCTCTCCGCTCACACACACACACTCTCACCCCTCACTCTCACACACATACTCTCTCTCCCCTCACACACACACACATTCACTCTCACACACACACTCTCTTTCCCCTCACACTCACACACACACACTGTCTCTCCCCACCCCACTCAATTACACAACTGTCTGCGCCCCCTCATTCACACACTCGCTCTCCCCTCTCAAACACACACTCTCTCTCTCCCCTCACACACATTCTGTCTCTCCCCTCACTCACACACACACACACACACTCTCTCTCCCCTCACTCTCACACACACTCTCTCTCTCCCCTCACTCTCACTCACACACACTCTCTCTCTCCCCTCACTCTCACTCACACACACTCTCTCTCTCCCCTCACACACACACACTCTCTCTCTCCCCTCACTCACTCACACACACTCTCTCCCCTAACTCACACACACACACTCTCTCCCCTCACTCTCTCACACACACTCTCTCCGCTCACACACACACACACTCTCTCTCCCCTCACACACACACACACACACTCTCACTCTCACACACACACTCTCTCTCTCCTCACTCACACACACACACACTCTCTCTCTCCCCTCACACACACAAACACACACTCTCTCTCTCCCCTCACTCTCACACACACACTCTCTACCCTCACACTCAAACACACACTCTCTCCCCTCACTCACACACACACACACACACACACACACACTCTCTCTCTCCCCTCACCCTCACACACACACTCTCTCCCCTCACACACACACGCACACACTCTCTCTCTCCACACCCCGCTCAATTAGACACACTTTCTGCGCCCCCTCATTCACACACTCTCTCTCCCCTCACACACACACACTCTCTCTCTCCCCTCACTCACACACACACACACTCTCTCTCTCCTCACTCTCACTCACACACACTCTCTCTCCTCACACACACTCACTCCCCTCACACACACACACACACTCTCTCTATCCCCTCACACACTCTCTCTCTCCCCTCACTCTCACACACACTCTCTCTCTCCCCACACTCACTCACACTCTCTCTCTCCCCTCTCTCTCCCCTCACACACACTCGCTCTCTCCCCTCACTCTCACACACTCTCTCTCTCTCTCCCTGCACTCACACACACTCTCTCTCTCCCCTCACTCTCACACACACTCTCTCTCTCTCTCCCCTCACACACACACACACTCTCTCTCCCCTCACACACACACTCTCACACCCTCTCTCTCTCCCCACACTCACACTCAAACTCTCTCTCCCCTCACACACGCACACACACACACACTCTCTCCCCTCACACCCACACACACTGTCTCCACACACACACACACACACACACACACACCCCTCTCTCTCTCTCCCTCCCCCCTCACTCACACATACACTCTCTCTCTCCCCTCACATATACACTCTCTCCCCTCACTCACACACACTCACACTCTCTCCCCTCACTCTCACACACACACTCTCTCTCTCCCCTCACACACTCACCCCTCACACACTCACACACTCTCCCCTCACACACTCTGTCTCTCTCCCTTCACACACACTCTCTCCCCTCACTCTCTCACACTCTCTCTGTCCCCTCACTCTCACACACACTCTCACTCTCTCTCAACTCTCACACACACGCTCTCTCTCCCCTCACACACACACACAAACACACACACACACACACACACACACACTCTCTCTCTTCCCCCCCCCACTCAATTACACACACTGTCTACGCCCCCTCATTCACACACTCTCTCTCCCCTCTCATACACACATTCTCTCTCTTCCCTCACTCACTCACACACACACTCTCTCTCTCCCCTCACTCTCACACACACGCTCTCTCCCCTCACACACACAACTCTCTCTCCCCTCACACACACACACTCTCCCTCTCCCCTGACTCTCACTCACACACACTCTGTCTCCCATCACTCTCACTCACACACTCTCTCCCCTCACACACACACACTCTCTCTCTCTCTCTCTCTCTCTCTCTCCCCTCACTCACACACACTCTCTCCCCTCACACACACAGGCACACTCTCTCTCTCCCCACCCCGCTCAATTAGACACACTTTCTGCGCCCCCTCATTCACACACTCTCTCTCCCCTCACACACACACTCTCTCTCTCCCCTCACTCTCACACACACACACTCTCTCCCCTCACTCTCACACACACTCTCTCTCTCCCCGCACTCTCACTCACACACACTCTGTCTCTCCCCTCACTCTCACTCACACACACTCTCTCGCCCCTCACTCTCACTCACACACACTCTCTCTCTCCCCTCACACACACTCTCTCTCCCCTCACTCACTCACACACACTCTCTCCCCTAACTCACACACACACTCTCTCTCCCCTCACTCTCTCACACACACTCTCTCCGCTAACACACACACACACACTCTCTCTCCCCTCACACACACACCACACACTCTCACTCTCACACACACACTCTCTCTCCCCTCACTCTCAAACACACACTCTCTCTCTCCTCACTCACACACACCCACTCTCTCCCTCCCCACACACACACAAACACACACTCTCTCTCTCCCCTCACTCTCACACACACACTCTCTACCCTCACTCTCAAACACACACTCTCTCCCCTCACTCACACACACACACAGACACACTCTCTCTCTCTCCCCTCACTCACACACACACAATCTCTCTCTCCCCTCACACACACACACACTCTCTCTCCCCTCTCACACACAAACACTCTCCCCTCACACACACACACACTCATTCTCTCTCCCCTCACTCTCACACACACACTCTCTCTCTCTCCCCACCCCACTCAATTACACACACTGTCTGCGCCCCTCATTCACACACTCTCTCTCCCCTCTCATACACACACTCTCTCTACCCTCACTCACAAACACACTCTCTTCCCTCACTCACACACACACTCTCTCTCTCCCCTCACTCTCACACACGTACTCTCGCTCCCCTCACTCACACACACACACTCTCTCCCCTCACTCACACACACTCTCTCTCCCCTCACACACACGCACTCTCTCTCCCCTCACTCTCACACACACACTTTCTCCCCTCACTCACAGACACACTCTCTCTCTCTCTCCTCTCACTCACACACACACGCTCCCCTCACACACACACACTCACTCTCTCTCCCCTCACTCTCACACACACACATTCTCTCTCTCCCCACCCCACTCAATACACACACTGTCTGCGCCGTCTCATTCACACACTCTCTCTCCCCTCTCATACACACACTCTCTCTCCCCTCACTCACACACACACTCTCTCTCCCCTCACTCACACACACACAGACACACTCTCTCTCTCTCCCCTCACTCACACACACACACTCTCACACACTCTCTCTCTCTCCCCTCACTCACACACACACTCTCTCTCTCCCCTCACACACACTCTCTCTCTCCCCTCACACACACACTCCCTCTCTCCCCTCACACACACACTCTGTCTCTCCCCTCACTCACACACACTCTCTCTCTCCCCTCACACACACACACACACACTCTCTCTCCCCTCACTCTCACTCACACACACTCTCTCTCCCCTCACTCTCACTCACACTCTCTCTCTCCCCTCACACACACCCACTCTCCCTCTCCCCTGACTCTCACTCACACACACTCTGTCTTCCATCACTCTCACTCACACACTCTCACCCCTCACACACACACACACACACACACACACACACACACACACACTCTCTCTCTCTCTCCCCCCTCACACACACACACACTCTCTCTCTCCTCACACGCACACAAACACACTCTCCCCTCACACACACTCTCTCTCCCCTCACTCGCACACACACTCTCTCTCCCCTCACTCACACACACTCTCTCTCCTCACTCTCACACACTCTCTCTTCCCTCACTCTCACTCACAGACACGCACACACACACACACACTGTCCCCTTGCTCACACACACACTCTCCCCTCCTCACACACACTCTCTCTCTCCCCTCACACACACACACACACACACACACACACACACACACACACACACTCTCTCTCTCCCCTCACTCTCACATACACACACTCTCTCCCATCACGTACACACGCTCACACTCTCTCTCCCCACCCCGCTCCATTAGACACACTTTCTGCGCCCCCTCATTCACACACTCTCTCTCCCCTCACACACACACACTCTCTCTCTCTATCCCCTCACTCTCACACTCTCTCTCTCTCCCTGCACTCACACACACTCTCTCTCTCCCCTCACTCTCACACACACTCTCTCTCTCTCTCCCCTCACACACACACACACACTCTCTCTCTCCCCTCACACACACACTCTCTCTCCCCTCACACTCACACACTCTCTCCCCTCACTCACACACACACACTCTCTCCCCTCACTCCCACACACACTCTCTCCACACACACACACACACACACACACACTCTCTCTCTCTCTCTCTCTCTCTCTCTCTCTCTCTCTCTCTCTCTCTCTCTCTCTCTCTCCCTCTCCCCTCACTCACACACACTCTCTCCCCTCACACACACAGGCACACTCTCTCTCCCCACCCCGCTCAATTAGACACACTTTCTGCACCCCCTCATTCACACACTCTCTCTCCCCTCACTCTCAAACACACACTCTCTCTCTCCTCACTCACACACACCCACTCTCTCTCTCCCCTCACACACACAAACACACACTCTCTCTCTCCCCTCACTCTCACACACACACTCTCTCCCCTCACTCACACACACACAGACACACTCTCTCTCTCTCCCCTCACTCACACACACACAATCTCTCTCTCCCCTCACACACACACACACACTCTCTCTCCCCTCTCACACACAAACACTCTCCCCTCACACACACACACTCACTCTCTCTCCCCTCACTCTCACACACACACTCTCTCTCTCTCCCCACCCCACTCAATTACACACACTGTCTGCGCCCCTCATTCACACACTCTCTCTCCCCTCTCATACACACAGTCTCTCTACCCTCACTCACAAACACACTCTCTTCCCTCACTCACACACGCACTCTCTCTCTCCCCTCACTCTCACACACGTACTCTCGCTCCCCTCACTCACACACACACACTCTCTCCCCTCACTCACACACACTCTCTCTCCCCTCACACACACGCACTCTCTCTCCCCTCACTCTCTCACACACACTCTCTCCCCTCACTCACAGACACTCTCTCTCCCCTCACACACACGCACTCTCTCTCCCCTCACTCTCAAACACACACTCTCTCTCTCCTCACTCACACACACCCACTCTCTCTCTCCCCTCACACACACAAACACACACTCTCTCTCTCCCCTCACTCTCACACACACACTCTCTACCCTCACTCTCAAACACACACTCTCTCCCCTCACTCACACACACACACAGACACACTCTCTCTCTCTCCCCTCACTCACACACACACACTCTCTCTCCCCTCTCACACACAAACACTCTCCCCTCACACACACACACTCACTCTCTCTCCCCTCACTCTCACACACACACTCTCTCTCTCTCCCCACCCCACTCAATTACACACACTGTCTGCGCCCCTCATTCACACACTCTCTCTCCCCTCTCATACACACACTCTCTCTACCCTCACTCACAAACACACTCTCTTCCCTCACTCACACACACACACTCTCTCTCTCCCCTCACTCTCACTCACGTACTCTCGCTCCCCTCACTCACACACACACACTCTCTCCCCTCACTCACACACACTCTCTCTCCCCTCACACACACGCACTCTCTCTCCCCTCACTCACAGACACACTCTCTCTCTCTCTCCTCTCACTCACACACACACTCTCTCTCTCTCCCCTCACACACACACTCTCCCCTCACACACACACACTCACTCTCTCTCCCCTCACTCTCACACACACACACTCTCTCTCCCCTCACTCTCACTCACACTCTCTCTCTCCCCTCACACACACACACTCTCCCTCTCCCCTGACTCTCACTCACACACACTCTGTCTCCCATCACTCTCACTCACACACTCTCACCCCTCACACACACACACACACACACACTCTCTCTCTCTCTCTCTCTCCCCCCTCACACACACACACACACACACACACACACACACACACACTCTCTCTCTCTCTCTCTCTCCCCTCTCACACACACACACACACAAACACACTCTCCCCTCACACACACTCTCTCTCCCCTCACTCGCACACACACTCTCTCTCCCCTCACTCACACACACTCTCTCTCCTCACTCTCACACACTCTCTCTTCCCTCACTCTCACTCACAGACACGCACACACACACACACACACACACACTCTCTCTCTCTCTCTCTCTCTCTCTCTCTCCCCTCACACACACACACACTCTCTCTCCCCTCTCACACACAAACACTCTCCCCTCACACACACACACTCACTCTCTCTCCCCTCACTCTCACACACACACTCTCTCTCTCTCCCCACCCCACTCAATTACACACACTGTCTGCGCCCCTCATTCACACACTCTCTCTCCCCTCTCATACACACACTCTCTCTACCCTCACTCACAAACACACTCTCTTCCCTCACTCACACACACACTCTCTCTCTCCCCTCACTCTCACACACGTACTCTCGCTCCCCTCACTCACACACACACACTCTCTCCCCTCACTCACACACACTCTCTCTCCCCTCACACACACGCACTCTCTCTCCCCTCACTCTCTCACACACACTCTCTCCCCTCACTCACAGACACTCTCTCTCCCCTCACACACACGCACTCTCTCTCCCCTCACTCTCACACACACACTCTCTCCCCTCACTCACAGACACACTCTCCCCTCACACACACACACTCACTCTCTCTCCCCTCACTCTCACACACACACACTCTCTCTCTCCCCACCCCACTCAATACACACACTGTCTGCGCCGTCTCATTCACACACTCTCTCTCCCCTCTCATACACACACTCTCTCTCCCCTCACTCACACACACACTCTCTCTCCCCTCACTCCTACACACACATTCTCTCTCGCCCCTCACACTCACACACACACACTCTCACACACTCTCTCTCTCTCCCCTCACTCACACACACACTCTCTCTCTCCCCTCACACACACTCTCTCTCTCCCCTCACACACACACTCCCTCTCTCCCCTCACACACACACTCTCTCTCTGCCCTCACTCACAGACACTCTCTCTCCCCTCACTCACACACACTCTGTCTCTCCCCTCACTCACACACACTCTCTCTCTCCCCTCACACACACACACACACACACACTCTCTCTCCCCTCACTCTCACTCACACACACTCTCTCTCCCCTCACTCTCACTCACACTCTCTCTCTCCCCTCACACACACACACTCTCCCTCTCCCCTGACTCTCACTCACACACACTCTGTCTCCCATCACTCTCACTCACACACACTCACCCCTCACACACACACACACACACACACACACACACTCTCTCTCTCTCCCCCTCACACACACACACACACACACTCTCTCTCTCTCTCTCTCTCTCTCTCCCCTCACACACACACACGCACAAACACACTCTCCCCTCACACACACTCTCTCTCCCCTCACTCGCACACACACTCTCTCTCCCCTCACTCACACACACTCTCTCTCCTCACTCTCACACACTCTCTCTTCCCTCACTCTCACACACTCTCTCTTCCCTCACTCTCACTCACAGACACGCACACACACACACACTGTCCCCTTGCTCACACACACACTCTCCCCTCCTCACACACACTCTCTCTCTCCCCTCACACACACACACACACACACTCTCTCTCACCCCTCACTCTCACATACACATACTCTCTCCCATCACGTACACACTCTCACACTCTCTCTCCCCACCCCGCTCCATTAGACACACTTTCTGCGCCCCCTCATTCACACACTCTCTCTCCCCTCACACACACACTCTCTCTCTCTATCCCCTCACTCTCACACTCTCTGTCTCTCCCTGCACTCACACACACTCTCTCTCTCCCCTCACACACACAAACACACACTCTCTCTCTCTCCCCTCACTCTCACACACACACTCTCTACCCTCACTCTCAAACACACACTCTCTCCCCTCACTCACACACACACACAGACACACTCTCTCTCTCCCCCCTCACACACACACACACACACACACACACACACACTCTCTCTCTCTCTCTCTCCCCTCTCACACACACACACACACAAACACACTCTCCCCTCACACACACTCTCTCTCCCCTCACTCGCACACACACTCTCTCTCCCCTCACTCACACACACTCTCTCTCCTCACTCTCACACACTCTCTCTTCCCTCACTCTCACTCACAGACACGCACACACACACACACACACACACTCTCTCTCTCTCTCTCTCCCCTCACTCACACACACTCTCTCCCCTCACACACACAGGCACACTCTCTCTCCCCACCCCGCTCAATTAGACACACTTTCTGCACCCCCTCATTCACACACTCTCTCTCCCCTCACTCACAGACACTGTCTCTCTCCCCTCACTCTCACTCACACACACTCTCTGTCTCCCCTCACTCTCACTCACACACACTCTCTCTCTCCCCTCACACACACACACACACACTCTCTCTCACCCCTCACTCTCACATACACATACTCTCTCCCATCACGTACACACTCTCACACTCTCTCTCCCCACCCCGCTCCATTAGACACACTTTCTGCGCCCCCTCATTCACACACTCTCTCTCCCCTCACACACACACTCTCTCTCTCTATCCCCTCACTCTCACACTCTCTGTCTCTCCCTGCACTCACACACACTCTCTCTCTCCCCTCACTCTCACACACACTCTCTCTCTCTCTCCCCTCACACACACACACACACACTCTCTCCCCTCACACACACACTCTCTCTCCCCTCACACTCACACACTCTCTCCCCTCACTCACACACACACACTCTCTCCCCTCACTCCCACACACACTCTCTCCACACACACACACACACACACACACACACACACTCTCTCTCTCTCTCTCTCTCTCTCTCTCTCCCTCTCTCCCCTCACTCACACACACTCTCTCCCCTCACACACACAGGCACACTCTCTCTCCCCACCCCGCTCAATTAGACACACTTTCTGCACCCCCTCATTCACACACTCTCTCTCCCCTCACTCTCAAACACACACTCTCTCTCTCCTCACTCACACACACCCACTCTCTCTCTCCCCTCACACACACAAACACACACTCTCTCTCTCCCCTCACTCTCACACACACACTCTCTACCCTCACTCTCAAACACACACTCTCTCCCCTCACTCACACACACACACAGACACACTCTCTCTCTCTCCCCTCACTCACACACACACACTCTCTCTCCCCTCTCACACACAAACACTCTCCCCTCACACACACACACTCACTCTCTCTCCCCTCACTCTCACACACACACTCTCTCTCTCTCCCCACCCCACTCAATTACACACACTGTCTGCGCCCCTCATTCACACACTCTCTCTCCCCTCTCATACACACACTCTCTCTACCCTCACTCACAAACACACTCTCTTCCCTCACTCACACACACACACTCTCTCTCTCCCCTCACTCTCACTCACGTACTCTCGCTCCCCTCACTCACACACACACACTCTCTCCCCTCACTCACACACACTCTCTCTCCCCTCACACACACGCACTCTCTCTCCCCTCACTCACAGACACACTCTCTCTCTCTCTCCTCTCACTCACACACACACTCTCTCTCTCTCCCCTCACACACACACTCTCCCCTCACACACACACACTCACTCTCTCTCCCCTCACTCTCACACACACACACTCTCTCTCCCCTCACTCTCACTCACACTCTCTCTCTCCCCTCACACACACACACTCTCCCTCTCCCCTGACTCTCACTCACACACACTCTGTCTCCCATCACTCTCACTCACACACTCTCACCCCTCACACACACACACACACACACACACTCTCTCTCTCTCTCTCTCTCCCCCCTCACACACACACACACACACACACACACACACACACACTCTCTCTCTCTCTCTCTCTCTCCCCTCTCACACACACACACACACAAACACACTCTCCCCTCACACACACTCTCTCTCCCCTCACTCGCACACACACTCTCTCTCCCCTCACTCACACACACTCTCTCTCCTCACTCTCACACACTCTCTCTTCCCTCACTCTCACTCACAGACACGCACACACACACACACACACACACACACTCTCTCTCTCTCTCTCTCTCTCTCTCTCTCCCCTCACTCACACACACTCTCTCCCCTCACACACACAGGCACACTCTCTCTCCCCACCCCGCTCAATTAGACACACTTTCTGCACCCCCTCATTCACACACTCTCTCTCCCCTCACTCACAGACACTGTCTCTCTCCCCTCACTCTCACTCACACACACTCTCTCTCCCCTCACTCTCACACCCTCTCTCTCTCCCCACACTCACACTCAAACTCTCTCTCCCCTCACACACACACACACACACACACACACACACACACACTCTCTCTCCCCTCACTCCCACACACACTCTCTCCACACACACACACACACACACACACACACACACACCCTCTCTCTCTCTCTCCTTCCCCCCTCACTCACACATACACTCTGTCTCTCCCCTCACACATACACTCTCTCCCCTCACACACACACTCACACTCTCTCCCCTCACTCTCACACACACACTCTCTCTCTCCCCTCACACACTCACCCCTCACACACTCACACTCTCTCCCCTCACACACTCTGTCTCTCTCCCTTCACACACACTCTCTCCCCTCACTCTCTCTCACTCTCTCTGTCCCCTCACTCTCACACACACTCTCACTCTCTCTCACCCCTCACACACACGCTCTCTCTCCCCTCACACACACACACAAACACACACACACATACACACACACACTCTCTCTCCCCTCACACACACACTCTCTACCGTCTCACACACACACACTCTCTGCCCACACACACACACACACACACACTCTCTCTCCCCCCCCCACTCTATTACACACACTGTCTACGCCCCCTCATTCACACACTCTCTCTCCCCTCTCATACACACATTCTCTCTCTTCCCTCACTCACACACACACTCTCTCTCTCCCCTCACTCTCACACACACGCTCTCTCCCCTCACACACACACACTCTCTCTCCCCTCACACACACACACTCTCCCTCTCCCCTGACTCTCACTCACACACACTCTCTCTCTCTCTCTCTCTCTCTCTCTCTCTCTCTCCCCTCACTCACACACACTCTCTCCCCTCACACACACAGGCACACTCTCTCTCCCCACCCCGCTCAATTAGACACACTTTCTGCGCCCCCTCATTCACACACTCTCTCTCCCCTCACTCACAGACACTCTCTCTCTCCCCTCACTCTCACTCACACACACTCTCTGTCTCCCCTCACTCTCACTCACACACACTCTCTCTCTCTCCCCACCCCGCTCAATTAGACACACTTTCTGCGCCCCCTCATTCACACACTCTCTCTCCCTTACACACACACACTCTATCTCTCTATCCCACGCTCTCACACACACTCTCTCACTCCCCTCACTCACACACACACACACACTCTCCCCTCACACACACACACACTCTCTCTCTCCCCTCACTCACACACACACACTCTCTCCCCTCACACACACACACACACACACACACACACACACACACACACACTATCTCCCTCTCTCTCCCCTCACTCTCACACACTCTCTCCCCTCACACACACAGGCACACTCTCCCTCTCCCCACCCCGCTCAATTAGACACACTTTCTGCGCCCCCCCATTCACACACTCTCTCTCCCCTCACACACACACTCTCTCTCCCCTCACTCACACACACTCTCTCTCCCCTCACACACACACACACACACACACAAACTGTCTCTCTCCCCTCACTACACACACTCACACACTCCCTCCCCTCTCACATTCTGTCTCTCTCCCTCCACACACACTCTCTCCCCTCACACACACACTCTCTCTCTCCGCTCACTTTCACAGACACTCTCTCCCTCCCCTCACTTTCACACACACACTCTCTCTCCCCTCACTCTCACTCACACACACTCTCTCTCCCCTTACACACACACACACTGTCTCTCCCCTCACTCTCACTCACGCACACTCTCTCTCCCCTCACACACACACACTCTCTCTCTCCCCACCCTGCTCAATTAGACACACTTTCTGCGCCCCCTCATTCACACACTCTCTCTCCCCTCATACACACACACACTCTCTCAATCCCCTCACTCTCACACACACACTCTCTCTCCCCTCACACATTCTGTCTCTCTCCCTTCACACACACTCTCTCCCCTCACTCTCACACACACTCTCTCTCCCCTCACTCTCACACACATTCTCTCTCCACTCACTCTCACACACACACTCTCTCCCCTCACTCTCAAACACACACTCTCTCCCCTCACTCACACACACAGACACACTCTCTCTCCCCTCACTCACACACACACACAGACACACTCTCTCTCTCTCCCCTCACTCACACACACACACTCTCTCTCCCCTCTCACACACAAACACTCTCCCCTCACACACACACACTCACTCTCTCTCCCCTCACTCTCACACACACACTCTCTCTCTCTCCCCACCCCACTCAATTACACACACTGTCTGCGCCCCTCATTCACACACTCTCTCTCCCCTCTCATACACACACTCTCTCTACCCTCACTCACAAACACACTCTCTTCCCTCACTCACACACACACACTCTCTCTCTCCCCTCACTCTCACTCACGTACTCTCGCTCCCCTCACTCACACACACACACTCTCTCCCCTCACTCACACACACTCTCTCTCCCCTCACACACACGCACTCTCTCTCCCCTCACTCACAGACACACTCTCTCTCTCTCTCCTCTCACTCACACACACACTCTCTCTCTCTCCCCTCACACACACACTCTCCCCTCACACACACACACTCACTCTCTCTCCCCTCACTCTCACACACACACACTCTCTCTCCCCTCACTCTCACTCACACTCTCTCTCTCCCCTCACACACACACACTCTCCCTCTCCCCTGACTCTCACTCACACACACTCTGTCTCCCATCACTCTCACTCACACACTCTCACCCCTCACACACACACACACACACACACACTCTCTCTCTCTCTCTCTCTCCCCCCTCACACACACACACACACACTCTCTCTCTCTCTCTCTCTCCCCTCTCACACACACACACACACAAACACACTCTCCCCTCACACACACTCTCTCTCCCCTCACTCGCACACACACTCTCTCTCCCCTCACTCACACACACTCTCTCTCCTCACTCTCACACACTCTCTCTTCCCTCACTCTCACTCACAGACACGCACACACACACACACTCTCTCTCTCTCTCTCTCTCTCTCTCTCTCCCCTCACTCACACACACTCTCTCCCCTCACACACACAGGCACACTCTCTCTCCCCACCCCGCTCAATTAGACACACTTTCTGCACCCCCTCATTCACACACTCTCTCTCCCCTCACTCACAGACACTGTCTCTCTCCCCTCACTCTCACTCACACACACTCTCTCTCCCCTCACTCTCACACCCTCTCTCTCTCCCCACACTCACACTCAAACTCTCTCTCCCCTCACACACACACACACACACACACACACACACACACACACACTCTCTCTCCCCTCACTCCCACACACACTCTCTCCACACACACACACACACACACACACACACACACACACCCTCTCTCTCTCTCTCCTTCCCCCCTCACTCACACATACACTCTGTCTCTCCCCTCACACATACACTCTCTCCCCTCACACACACACTCACACTCTCTCCCCTCACTCTCACACACACACTCTCTCTCTCCCCTCACACACTCACCCCTCACACACTCACACTCTCTCCCCTCACACACTCTGTCTCTCTCCCTTCACACACACTCTCTCCCCTCACTCTCTCTCACTCTCTCTGTCCCCTCACTCTCACACACACTCTCACTCTCTCTCACCCCTCACACACACGCTCTCTCTCCCCTCACACACACACACAAACACACACACACATACACACACACACTCTCTCTCCCCTCACACACACACTCTCTACCGTCTCACACACACACACTCTCTGCCCACACACACACACACACACACACACACACACTCTCTCTCCCCCCCCCACTCTATTACACACACTGTCTACGCCCCCTCATTCACACACTCTCTCTCCCCTCTCAAACACACATTCTCTCTCTTCCCTCACTCACACACACACTCTCTCTCTCCCCTCACTCTCACACACACGCTCTCTCCCCTCACACACACACACTCTCTCTCCCCTCACACACACACACTCTCCCTCTCCCCTGACTCTCACTCACACACACTCTCTCTCTCTCTCTCTCTCTCTCTCTCTCCCCTCACTCACACACACTCTCTCCCCTCACACACACAGGCACACTCTCTCTCCCCACCCCGCTCAATTAGACACACTTTCTGCGCCCCCTCATTCACACACTCTCTCTCCCCTCACTCACAGACACTCTCTCTCTCCCCTCACTCTCACTCACACACACTCTCTGTCTCCCCTCACTCTCACTCACACACACTCTCTCTCTCTCCCCACCCCGCTCAATTAGACACACTTTCTGCGCCCCCTCATTCACACACTCTCTCTCCCTTACACACACACACTCTATCTCTCTATCCCACGCTCTCACACACACTCTCTCACTCCCCTCACTCACACACACACACACACTCTCCCCTCACACACACACACACACTCTCTCTCTCCCCTCACTCACACACACACACTCTCTCCCCTCACACACACACACACACACACACACACACACACACACACACACTATCTCCCTCTCTCTCCCCTCACTCTCACACACTCTCTCCCCTCACACACACAGGCACACTCTCCCTCTCCCCACCCCGCTCAGTTAGACACACTTTCTGCGCCCCCTCATTCACACACTCTCTCTCCCCTCACACACACTCTCTCTCTCCCCTCACTCACACACACTCTCTCTCCCCTCACACACACACACACACACACAAACTGTCTCTCTCCCCTCACTACACACACTCACACACTCCCTCCCCTCTCACATTCTGTCTCTCTCCCTCCACACACACTCTCTCCCCTCACACACACACTCTCTCTCTCTCCGCTCACTTTCACAGACACTCTCTCCCTCCCCTCACTTTCACACACACACTCTCTCTCCCCTCACTCTCACTCACACACACTCTCTCTCCCCTTACACACACACACACTGTCTCTCCCCTCACTCTCACACACACACTCTCTCTCCCCTCACACATTCTGTCTCTCTCCCTTCACACACACTCTCTCCCCTCACTCTCACACACACTCTCTCTCCCCTCACTCTCACACACACACTCTCTCTCCCCTCACTCTCACACACACACACTCTCTCTCTCCCCACCCTGCTCAATTAGACACACTTTCTGCGCCCCCTCATTCACACACTCTCTCTCCCCTCATACACACACACACTCTCTCAATCCCCTCACTCTCACACACACACTCTCTCTCCCCTCACACATTCTGTCTCTCTCCCTTCACACACACTCTCTCCCCTCACTCTCACACACACTCTCTCTCCCCTCACTCTCACACACATTCTCTCTCCACTCACTCTCACACACACACTCTCTCCCCTCACTCTCAAACACACACTCTCTCCCCTCACTCACACACACAGACACACTCTCTCTCCCCTCACTCACTCACACACCCTCTCTCCCCTCACTCACACACACACACACTCTCACTCTCTCTCTCTCTCTCTCCCGTCACTCGCACACACTGTCTCTCCCCTCACTCACACACACACGCTCTCTCTCCCCACTCTCTCACACACGCACACGCTCTCCCGTCTCTCTCTCTCTCTCCCTCTCACACACACACACACACACACACACACACACACTCTCCCCTCACACACACACACACACTCTCTCCCCTCACTCGCACACACACTCTCTCTCCCTTCACTTGCACACACTCTCTCTCCACTCACACACACACACACACGCCTTCTCCCCTCACTCTCTCTGTCACACACACACACACTCTCTCCCATCACACACAATCTCTCTCCTCACTAGGACACACACTCTCTCCCCCCTCGCTCGCACACACTCACTCTCCCCTCACACACACACACACACACACACACACACTCTCTCTCCCCTCACTCTCAGACACACACTCTCTCTCCTCACTCTCACACACTCTCTCTTCCCTCACTCTCACTCACAGACACACACACACACAGTCCCCTTGTTCACACACACACACTCTCTCCTCGCTCACACACACTCTCCCCTCGTCACACACACTCTCTCTCCCCTCACACACACTCTCTCTCCCCTCACTCTCACACACACACACTTTCTCTCCGCTTACACACACACTCTCTCTCTCCCCTCACTCTCACGAACACACTCTCTCCCCTCACTCACACACACTCACTCTCTCCCCTCACTCTCACACACACTCTCTCTCCCCTCACACACACACACTCTCTCTCCCCACACGCACTCTCTGTCCCCTCACGCACTCTCTGTCCCCTCACTCGTACACGCACTCTCTCTCCCCTCACTCGGACACGTGCTGTCTCCCCTCACTCACACACACACTCTCTCTCCCACACGCACTCTCTGTCCCCGCACTCGCACACACACTCTCTGCCCTCACCCTCACACACTCTCTCTCCCCTCACTCGCACACATACTCTCTCCCCTCACTCGCAGACACACTCTCCCCTCACTCACACACACACACTCTCTCTCCCCTCACTCTCTCCCTCTCTGTCTCTCTCATACACACACACACACACACACACACACACACACAAATACACTCTCCCCTCACACACACTCTCTCTCCCCTCACTCGCACACACACTCTCTCCCCTCACTCACACACACTCTCTCTCCTCACTCTCACACACTCTCTCTTCCCTCACTCTCACTCACAGACACACACACACACACACACTGTCCCCTTGCTCACACACACACTCTCCCCTCCTCACACACACTCTCTCTCTCCCCTCACACACACACACACACACACACACTCTCTCTCTCCCCTCAATCTCACATACACACACTCTCTCCCATCACGTACACACGCTCACACTCTCTCTCCCCACCCCGCTCCATTAGACACACTTTCTGCGCCCCCTCATTCACACACTCTCTCTCCCCTCACACACACACACACACTCTCTCTCTCCCCTCACTCTCACACACACACTCTCTCTCCCCTTACTCACACACACACACAATCTCTCTCTCCCCTCACTCTCACACACACTCTCTCCCCTCACTCTCACACTCACTCTCTCTCCGCTCACTCACACACACTCACTCTCTCCCCTCACTCACACACACACACTCTCTCCCCTCACACACACTCTCACTCTCACACACACACACTCTCTCTCCCCTCACTCTCACACACACACTCTCTCTCCCCTTACTCACACACACACACAATCTCTCTCTCCCCTCACTCTCACACACACTCTCTCCCCTCACTCTCACACTCACTCTCTCTCCGCTCACTCACACACACTCACTCTCTCCCCTCACTCTCACACACAGTCTCTCTCCCCTCAGTCTCTCTCTTACACTCACACTCACGCTCTCTCTCTCTCTCTCTCCCCTCACACACACACACTCTCTCTCCCCTCACTCACACACACTCTCTCTCTCCCCTCACACACACACACTCTCTCTCTCCCCTCACTCACACACACACACACTCTCTCCCCTCACTCACACACACACACTCTCTCTCTCCCCTCACTCACACACACACACACACACACACACACACACACACACACTCTCTCTCTCCTCTCACTCTCACACACACTTTCTCTCCGCTCACTCACACACACACACACACACACTCTCCCCTCACTCTCACACACATACTCTCTCCCCTCACTCACACACACACTCTCTTTCCCCACACACACACACACACACACACACTCTCTCTCCCCTCACTCTCACACACACACTCTCTTTCCCCACACACACACACACACACACACACACACTCTCTCTCCCCTCACCCTCACACACACACTCTCTCCCCTCACACACACACGCACACACTCTCTCTCCCCTCACTCTCACACACACGCTCTCTCCCCTCACACACACACACTCTCTCTCCCCTCACACACACTCTCTCTCCCCTCACACACACACACTCTCCCTCTCCCCTGACTCTCACTCACACACACTCTCTCTCTCTCTCTCTCTCTCTCTCTCTCTCTCTCCCCTCACTCACACACACACTCTCTCTCCCACACGCACTCTCTGTCCCCGCACTCGCACACACACTCTCTGCCCTCACCCTCACACACTCTCTCTCCCCTCACTCGCACACATACTCTCTCCCCTCACTCGCAGACACACTCTCCCCTCACTCACACACACACACTCTCTCTCCCCTCACTCTCTCCCTCTCTGTCTCTCTCATACACACACACACACACACACACACACAAATACACTCTCCCCTCACACACACTCTCTCTCCCCTCACTCGCACACACACTCTCTCTCCCCTCACTCACACACACACACTCTCTCTCTCCCCTCACTCTCACACACACACTCTCTCTCCCCTTACTCACACACACACACAATCTCTCTCTCCCCTCACTCTCACACACACTCTCTCCCCTCACTCTCACACTCACTCTCTCTCCGCTCACTCACACACACTCACTCTCTCCCCTCACTCACACACACACACTCTCTCCCCTCACACACACTCTCACTCTCACACACACACACTCTCTCTCCCCTCACTCTCACACACACACTCTCTCTCCCCTTACTCACACACACACACAATCTCTCTCTCCCCTCACTCTCACACACACTCTCTCCCCTCACTCTCACACTCACTCTCTCTCCGCTCACTCACACACACTCACTCTCTCCCCTCACTCTCACACACAGTCTCTCTCCCCTCAGTCTCTCTCTTACACTCACACTCACGCTCTCTCTCTCTCTCTCTCCCCTCACACACACACACTCTCTCTCCCCTCACTCACACACACTCTCTCTCTCCCCTCACACACACACACTCTCTCTCTCCCCTCACTCACACACACACACTCTCTCTCCCCTCACTCACACACACACACTCTCTCTCTCCCCTCACTCACACACACTCTCTCCCCTCACACACACACACACACACACACACACACACACACACTCTCTCTCTCTCCTCTCACTCTCACACACAGACACACTCTCTCTCCCCTCACTCACTCACACACCCTCTCTCCCCTCACTCACACACACACACACACTCTCACTCTCTCTCTCTCTCTCTCCCCTCACTCACACACACACTCTCTTTCCCCACACACACACACACACACACACTCTCTCTCCCCTCACTCTCACACACACACTCTCTTCCCCACACACACACACACACACACACTCTCTCTCTCCCCTCACCCTCACACACACACTCTCTCCCCTCACACACACACGCACACACTCTCTCTCTCCCCACCCCGCTCAATTAGACACACTTTCTGCGCCCCCTCATTCACACACTCTCTCTCCCCTCACACACACACTCTCTCTCTCCCCTCACTCACACACACACACACTCTCTCCCCTCACTCTCACACACACACGCACTCTCTCTCTCTCCCCTCACTCACACACACACACACACTCTCTCTCTCCTCACTCTCACTCACACACACTCTCTCCCCTCACACACACACACACACTCTCTCTATCCCCTCACACACTCTCTCTCTCCCCTCACTCTCACACAGACTCTCTCTCTCCCCACACTCACTCACACTCTCTCTCTCCCCTCTCTCTCCCCTCACACACACTCTCTCTCTCCCCTCACACACACACTCTCTCTCCCCTCACTCTCACACCCTCTCTCTCTCCCCACACTCACACTCAAACTCTCTCTCCCCTCACACACACACACACACACACACTCTCTCTCTCCCCTCACTCTCACTCACACACACTCTCTCTCCCCTCACTCTCACTCACACTCTCTCTCTCCCCTCACACACACACACTCTCCCTCTCCCCTGACTCTCACTCACACACACTCTGTCTCCCATCACTCTCACTCACACACTCTCACCCCTCACACACACACACACACACACACACACTCTCTCTCTCTCTCTCTCTCTCTCTCCCCTCACACACACACACACACAAACACACTCTCCCCTCACATACACTCTCTCTCCCCTCACTCGCACACACACTCTCTCTCCCCTCACTCACACACACTCTCTCTCCTCACTCTCACACACTCTCTCTTCCCTTACTCTCACTCACAGACACGCACACACACACACACACACAGTCCCCTTGCTCACACACACACTCTCCCCTCCTCACACACACTCTCTCTCTCCCCTCACACACACACACACACACACACTCTCTCTCTCCCCTCACTCTCACATACACACACTCTCTCCCATCACGTACACACGCTCAAACTCTCTCTCCCCACCCCGCTCCATTAGACACACTTTCTGCCTCATTCACACACTCTCTCTCCCCTCACACACACACACTCTCTCTCTCTATCCCCTCACTCTCACACTCTCTCTCTCTCCCTGCACTCACACACACTCTCTCTCTCCCCTCACTCTCACACACACTCTCTCTCTCTCTCCCCTCACACACACACACTCTCTCTCCCCTCACACACACACTCTCTCTCCCCTCACACTCACACACTCTCTCCCCTCATTCACACACACACACTCTCTCCCCTCACTCCCACACACACTCTCTCCACACACACACACACACACACACACACACACACACACAAACACACACTCTCTCTCTCTCTCTCTCTCTCTCTCCCCTCACTCACACACTCTCTCTCCCCTCACTCACACACACTCTCTCCCCTCACACACACAGGCACACTCTCTCTCCCCACCCCGCTCAATTAGACACACTTTCTGCACCCCCTCATTCACACACTCTCTCTCCCCTCACTCACGGACACTGTCTCTCTCCCCTCACTCTCACTCACACACACTCTCTGTCTCCCCTCACTCTCACTCACACACACTCTCTCTCTCCCCACCCCGCTCAATTAGACACACTTTCTGCGCCCCCTCATTCACACACTCTCTCTCCCTCACACACACACACTCTATCTCTCTATCCCCCGCTCTCACACACACTCTCTCACTCCCCTCACTCACACACACACACACACACTCTCCCCTCACACACACTCTCTCTCTCTCCCCTCACACAGTCTCTCTCTCCCCTCACACACACTCTCCGTCTCCCCTCACAAACACACTCTCTCTCTCCCCTCACTCACACACACACACACACTCTCTCTCCCCTCACTCTCACACCCTCTCTCTCTCCCCACACTCACACTCAAACTCTCTCTCCCCTCACACACACACACACACACACACACACACACACACACACACACACTCTCTCTCCCCTCACTCCCACACACACTCTCTCCACACACACACACACACACACACACACACATACACACACACACACACACACACACACACACACACCCTCTCTCTCTCTCTCTCCTTCCCCCCTCACTCACACATACACTCTGTCTCTCCCCTCACACATACACTCTCTCCCCTCACACACACACTCACACTCTCTCCCCTCACTCTCACACACACACTCTCTCTCTCCCCTCACACACTCACCCCTCACACACTCACACTCTCTCCCCTCACACACTCTGTCTCTCTCCCTTCACACACACTCTCTCCCCTCACTCTCTCACACTCTCTCTGTCCCCTCACTCTCACACACACTCTCACTCTCTCTCACCCCTCACACACACGCTGTCTCTCCCCTCACACACACACACAAACACACACACACATACACACACACACTCTCTCTCCCCTCACACACACACACTCTCTACCGTCTCACACACACACACTCTCTGCCCACACACACACACACACACACACACACACACACACTCTCTCTCCCCCCCCCACTCTATTACACACACTGTCTACGCCCCCTCATTCACACACTCTCTCTCCCCTCTCATACACACATTCTCTCTCTTCCCTCACTCACACACACACTCTCTCTCTCCCCTCACTCTCACACACACGCTCTCTCCCCTCACACACACACACACTCTCTCTCCCCTCACACACACTCTCTCTCCCCTCACACACACACACTCTCCCTCTCCCCTGACTCTCACTCACACACACTCTCTCTCTCTCTCTCTCTCTCTCTCTCTCTCTCTCTCCCCTCACTCACACACACTCTCTCCCCTCACTCACACAGGCACACTCTCTC